>NW_027660182.1:0-256000 GCF_963210335.1 Falco punctatus | reverse complement strand
GTCTGGCAAAACGCCGATTCTCCATTTCCTCTCCCCACCCCACCCCACCTCCCCCGCCCCCAAAGCCACGGTGCGGTACCAATCTCCACTGTTCACCCGTCGCCAGCTGCACCCACACGTGGAAGAAAACCACACGGAGGGACAGGCGGTGGCAGCGGGGTGCACGCGGCCCCACAGGTGGTGGTCGGCACCAACACCCACCTGCCGCTTCCCTGGTGGTCTAGCGGTTAGGATTCACCACTCCTGCTGCCATGGCCCAGACTCAATTCCCGGGCCAGGCTGATCTTGCTTCTTTTTAAGAACCACTGCTTTAATTGTCATGGGTAACAAGTTGATGAGGGATGGGTTTAGCGGAACTCAGGTATCACTGTCCTGGGGTAACTTAGACCGGTGGGACTTCTTCCCCAGCTTGCAGCCATTCCCATCACCTGCTGGTAGTTAAAGTATGCATATTCAAGAATCTATAACCGCCTACTTGCAGCATGGGGGCGGTGAAAGCCTGTATTTCTCTAAGGTCAACAAACACTGACAGATTCTCAGTAACAAAACACTGAGCCACAGCCCAGACCCTCACCACCCTTTCCTTCAAGAGAACCCACCACCACCACCACAGGCTTCTGTATATTCGGACTTTATTGCAATGCTACGCTGACTCTTTCATCTGGCAGACTCCCCACTCCACCTGGCGCATTGCTCCGATCTTCCCAAAGTGGTGGTTGCACAGCTCTTGTCAGCAATGGGGAGCCTCGGGGCCTTCATTCCTCTCCCTTGAGCTTTAGAACTTGTTTGCCAGCCAGCCAGAGCTCAAGGGAGGGACGGTGTTGTCTCTAGCGCCTGTTTCTAGAGAGCACGGAGGTGCTGTCTAGGTCCCAGCACATGGCCTTGGCCTGCATGCGCTGCAAGGCAGCTTTGGCTTGCTTGAGGCTGCTGGCAAGGATGTCCCTTGGCCGCTTGGTCTTGGTCAGCCCCTGCCCGTAGGCCATGACAACAAGCCCCTTCCGGTGGAAGAGAAGCCACGTGGCCTTGGCGCTGGTGCGGCGGGCACGTTTCAGCAGAGTGCTTTTCCTCTGCTTCTTTGCAGGCCGACGCTTCACCTGCCTCAAGGGCTTCCCCGCCTTGGACAGGGATCTCTTGTGCTGGAGGCCTCTTCCGCGCTGGGTCTTTCCTCCGCGCTGGGTCCTCCTTCCCCGCTGGGTCCTCCTCTTTCTTTGCGTCGCAGATGCCATAGCTCAGCCTTGCCACCACGCTGGCCAGACGCCTCAGTGCTGCGGGACACCCCAGCGCCCCAATTTATACCCGCGGGCATGCAAATGAGGGGGGGGTCCGAGCCCTGCCATTGGCCAAGTGACCAGTGGTGACACCCCCCCAAGTCACAATGTAGAGAATCCTGGCCCGCATCACTGGGGTCCCTCGTGCCCATGGCAACCAGGCAACCGCAAGGGCTGAGGACTGCCACGACCCCTCACTCCTCTGTGACACTCACCCTCCCAACGGAAATCTTCCACCCATCCTAAAAGAACAGCACTTATTTCTTGGAGTTTCACCCCAGTCTCAAAAGTTTTGGCTCACAGTTGCACGACCTTGCCAAGTACACGCCGACACGTGTCCTGGGAGTCTTCTGGGCAAGCAGGTAAAGCATGACAAGAAAACCCTTGGAGAGAGCATTCTGTTCCTCAACAGAACCTGCCTGCACGTCTTAGACCCGTGTCTGCCAGCTTGAAGACTCATTATAGCTAATTGCTCTGTCAACAAACCCACCCAGGTACACCCCCGGTTTTTCCCTCCTGGCGCTTTACATACATAGCTCATGTCCACATCCACATGTCGACACTCACGCAACCTCGCACCTCCCATGCTTCTTTCGAGCTCCTCCGTGCACTGTCAACACCACAGTTGATGTCCCACACCAACATCTACCAGCTGTCCTTCTGGAGGACCAAACCCTGACTTTTTTCCTCTCCTCCCTTTGTAAAGAAAAAACAACATTAAAGCTAGAAGACAACTACTTAGAAGCAAAAAACGGTCCCTTCTTGCCCCGTCCCATGTGTGCTGATTCGATCTGGTTTTCATCCCTCCCACTGTCCTTCTCCGAGCCTCATGTCACAGCTGCTTTCAGGTGGAAGGAAACTCCATTTCCAGTAATCTTCAGGGAAGCAGCAGACCGGAGCAGGAACGTGGGAGGAACTTCTTTTGAATCCTCCAGTTTCCCTTCTGCCTTGAGATATTTGATGACTAAATTCATAAACCCCCACAATATTGTTGAGATTTGAGTGGTGTTGCCTTTGCTGGCGTGGCGATCTGGTTCAGGAACAGCACGGCGACCAACCCCAGGCCGCTCAGGCCATCAGCTCACAGACACCAATGTGGTGGATGGCAAATGGCGTCTAGAAGTAAGAGACGCGGCCTCAGATAGCTTGGGTTTACAACGTCACTTCCACCTGTTTACGTCATAAGCTAAAAGCTATTGGCTATCCGGAGAGGGGCCCTATATTTCTGTACAGCGCCACATCTTACGGCCATGGAGCCCTACCTACCTACATTTCCCCTCTCCCTATGCTTAACTAAACAGGGTGAAATTGTAATAATTAAAATATTTTTTAAAAAAAGTACAAAATGATTTTGCGATAACAAATATAAGGCACACCGGGCAAGTGATAATTGGGGGGTAACTGGGGGTAACGGAGTGTAACTTGGGAAAAAACTGGGGGAAATACTGACCAAGTACATTTTTTAAAGCAGTTGTTGGTGTTCTACAAACTGATGTTAATTTTTTCTAGCTGGCTCTTAACGAAAGACACGAGCCTATTTAATATACAGGGTCCGAAGATCAATGTCAGCAGGATCATTGCAATCGGCCCTACCAAGGTGGGTATCAGGGTGGTTAGCCACAGTGAATAGTTAAACCATGATTCAGACCACCCTTGTTGGGCTTCCCTGTCTCTTTTTCTTTGAGCCAATCTCTCTCTCCATTTTGCCATCGAGTCTCTAAGCTCTCCGGTGTGGTCAGCATAGAAACAACATTCCTCTTTCAGGGCGGCACAAAGGCCTCCTTGTTGCATAAACAGGAGGTCTAATCCCCGTCTATCCTGCAAAACAACCTCTGAAAGCGAGGAGAGGGATTGCTCCAAAAAAGGTTATGGATTTCTCAATTTTTTGTAGGTCTTCATTGATGGCGGCTTGTAGTTGAGACAGGCCTCGTTGCTTTGCTGTGTCACCAGGGAGGTCACTCCGTGGCTGTGCCGGCTGCTCCCAAACCAAGCAGAGTCACTATCGTTACAGCTGTCAGTACTTCTCTTTTTTGAAGTCTGCTATTAGCTTCTCCCCAATAATGGTACATTTCTTCTTCTGGATGGTATAGGACTCTAGGAAGAATCAAAATTTTACACAAAGTCAGCAGGGTCATCAAAAAGTTCAAGGGACACACAGGGGGTTACTCCTGATTGGTGGCAAATCCACATTCTGGGTGCGGACGGGATCGCCCATTTACGGGTTTTATCAACAACAACGGTTTCTGCGCAAACAGCACTATCCCAGCTTGCTAAGGTGGTATTACCAAAACACACGCCCAGGCCCCTGACTTGGTTCAAGGTGATTCCTTTCCGTGGTGTGTCCCACCTACACTGGGTTGGGCTGCTCTCTGATGAATAGTCAAAAGCAGCATTGAGGGCAATGCCCTCATAGAAGCGAGGATACACGTCATAACATAACCAACAAGAACTCGTGAGATCCGGGTCTGACTGATTCAGCGACCGGAAAATGGCATCTAACACGTTAAAAAATGGCTTGTTGGGCAAATGGTGAGAGTTCACGTTTGGTTGGCTTGAGGGAACTATTTGCTTGGTTGGTAAGGGATCGGCTGGAAGAGGGGTGTAAGTCGGAAAGCTTTCTTTTCTTTGTTGGTTATCACTTTTAATTATGACATTGGGGCCAATCGCTGTACTGCTTTTTACTTCCTGTTTTTTAATAAAAAACATTCCCCCCCTATCTGCCCCAGGTAGCCAGTATCTAATGCCCCAAGTTTTGCCGATAGTCCATCCCAGGTCATTTTCATTGGTTACGTTTAAGAAAATATATTGGCAGTCACATATTCTATTGAAGCCCCTGCCGTGGCATACTAGCCCTGCCAACCCATCTACTGTCCAAGCGGTGCAGCCTGTTGGCCCCCAACTGGTCTTAAGAAACGGCTCTGATTTTGCTACCTTCCAGCCAGACGCGATGGTTTCACAGCCCCAGCAGGAACAGTAATACTGATAAGGGACGTTGCAATAAGATTTGCCAGGGTTAGAGCTGGGACACATTTAATACATTGCAGTATTCAAACAGGGGGTGGAGAGGATTAGGTCACAGAGGTATGCCTGAAAGCTAGGGGGCCCCGGGGTAACAATCTTTTGTAGCATCTTCTGATCCTCCCATCTCGCCAGTACCCGTTCCCATGGTCGATGTTCATACGAGCCACTAGATGGCGTTACGAACCCCACCTGGGTCGGGGCTAGATGTTCTTCATTCGCGACATGCTTAATCATACTCGCGATGCTTGACCCCGCCAGCAGTGATCGCAGATTTCTTTCGTTCCCGAATTACACTGCTGACGTAAGCATTCTGCCACAACCGGGCCTTTTTGCTTCCGCGGGCAGGGTTGAAGAATCGACCGCTGCCTGGAATCGATCTACAAATTGTGTAAAGCTCTCACTTTCACTTTGCTTTATCATGGTTTGGCAACAACTCTAGAGGCTATGCGAATGGCTTGTCTGGCCACACAACTAGTTACCATAACTTCATGGGCCCGCAGGCCCTGGGCTTGTGCCTGGGGGGTAATCATTGTTGGGTCTGTACCCATTAGCCGCTGCAGGCTGGAGCCGTGTAGTGGATGATCCGCCCCAGTTACTTGGGCCAGTTGCCTCGCACAGTTGTCCTCCCATTCTTGTTTAAAAACGATCATCCCTGCCCCGTCAAAGATCAGTCTACAAGTTTGTTTTATATCGAACAGGAGCATATCGTCTCCCCCGAAGATACCATCTATGAGGGTGGAGACCATGGCAGAATTAAGTTCTTTATCCGCAACTGCTTTAACAATCGCTTGAACATCCTTAGGGTTTATTGGCGAGTGGACACTCTGTCCCCCGTCCGTCACCCTGACCGGGAACGCTAGCGTGGCCGATGGGGCCCAGTCGGCACACGCGATCCTTATTTTCCTCCAATCCATGAGAGGGATTCCTTCCCATCTCCATTTCTCTTTAATTTGGATGGGGATATTTCGATTCTTGGCTCTGTTCGCCTTCACTTCCTTAAGTTTGAATCAGTTCCGAGCCACTCGTCCCAGCTGGTCTCTGATCCGGAGTCGGAACTCGACTGACCGGCCACTTCCGGCTTCCAGTATCTTTTTGTCGGGCTCCGGCCCCGCCCACTCCCTTTGCGAGCGGGCTGTTCCCTCCCCCTTGGCTCACCCCGCCTTCTGATCGGCGGGCTGTTTGCCCTATAAGGGCATTATCCAAACGGACATTCTGATTGGTTCTCCGCCTCCTGCTCCCCATCTTTTTCCTTTATTGGCCGTCCCAATCTCCCTTTTCCGTCGCATTCTCCTCCCCCTCCCGTTCGCATGCGCTTGTTAGTTCCAGCACTTCCTCCCTTTTCCCGCCTGGGGCATCCTCGCCCCGCCCTTCCGCTCTCCGCTCGGCGCCATCTTGGGACGCGTACGGCGGTGGTTTGGCACAGCCTTTTCCAGGCAGTGATTGTCCCGCAGGGCCCCTGCCCTCCTCAACCAACCCACCCCAGAAGGATTTTGCTCGTTTCTGTCCCTCCGTAACCGGGACGGGGTTCGGGGATTGAGGGGACGTATCGCCCTCTCTCAGATCTTTAGGCTCACCGGAACCGTTATCGTCCGGGGGGTGCAAAGTCTGTGTGGCTGCCCCGACTCCTACTTTCGGGGTGACCAACAAACAGTCCTTTGCCGCCATCTAGTTCTCCTGCTCTTGTAGAGCCTTCTGCAGGGCCTGTACAACTTTCCCCCACGACTCAAGGTTTTTCCCAAAACCCGAGAACATCGTCTCCTCAGCTAACGCTTTAGTACACTTATCCCACACTTCAGGGTGGAGAATATCCACCGGCCGGTCAACGACCCCAAATTCTAAAAGCCTCGAAACGGCGAAAGTAAAATCTTTGGGTTCACAATCAATAGCCCGTTGCTTATAAAATTCAGATACTACCTTCACAACAGCTTCCATCCGCGTTGTTGGTCCGGGAGCGTCCTCCCCGCCGGGCTGGTCCAGCCGCTCGGGCCGCCTATTCACCTGATTCCTGGCGAGTAATTCCCGGGTTTCGGCACCACTTGTTGCCTTCATAGGCGTGGCGACCTAGTTCAGGAACAGCACGGCCACCAACCCCAGGCCGCTCAGGCCATCAGCTCACAGACACCAATGTGGTGGATGGCAAATGGCGTCTAGTGATAAGAGGCGCGGCCTCAGATAGCTTGGGTTTACAACGTCACTTCCGCCTGCTTACGTCATCAGCAAAACGCTATTGGCTATCCGGAGAGGGGCCCTACATTCCAGTCAGCGCGACATCTTCCGGCCGATAAGCCCCAACTACCCACAGAGTGGCGTAGAGCATGGTGTTGAGGTTGCCTCTGCACAGGTGACTGCAGCTGTTGCAATAGAAGAATTAAAGGCACTGGTACTGAAAGAAGATATAATAATAATAATAACAATAATAATACCACCAAAGCTGCACTGTGCTCTCAGCCTTTCTGTCTGGATGGCCGAGGAAGACATCCAGACATCTAAAGACCAAACTTTTATAGCACAAGGAAATGAGTTTGCTTCTGCTTTGGTGCACGTAGCTCTGGGCTGCAAGGCAAGAACCGAAAGCACTGCAGGAAAAAAAACCCAAACCAACAAACCCCAACTCTCTGTGAGCGTAGCTGTGAGTTACCACCTTCCTGCAACTCCTTTTGGATCAAGAAGTCCCCATATAGCGGCAGTGGATGGTCAGGATGCAGGAGAGGCGGTGAGGACCAGAGCCTGGCACCCATGGTGGGCATGCTACAGGACAGAGCCTTGGGTGCAGGATGCCCATCTCAGAAACACAAGGAAGGTGGAAAGTCACAGCAGGGCGTGGGGTTTTGTGTCTCCAAGAGACAGGAAAAGGCACAGAGGACAGGCTGGAGAGGTTGAGCCCAGCCTGACTGAGCTCCTTCAGCTCCATCATCCCTGCCAGGCATTTCTGAGCATTTAACAACCCTCAGTATTTTGCAGGGTCTTTGGTTTCCCTCCCCATAAGCTTAGCCAGCTGCTCGCCGAACCTTTACCATCTATGACGTCCCGTGCGTGTGTGTGTGTGCACGCCCATGGGGAGCCCAGGCACACAAGGAGAGATACCCATGGTGAGAGGACAGGCCCGTGTTGCCCAGTTCTGCAAGATCTGCTGGGGATGAAGGATGCAAAACACAGTCCATTTTCACCTTTCCTAACCTGATCCACAACAGCTTGCAACTCCAGGGTACCAATGAAGAATCCCAAAGTGGCGGGGAGACATCCAAGAGGCAAATAAGGAAAAGCGGTTAATTTGGCTAGGGAATACAAATAGAAAGTAAAACCGAGTTGGTGTTAAATTAACTCGGGGGTTTTACTAGCACCACGAGCATGTAAACATGCATCTTATTTTTTCATCTTTCTCCTAATTTTTCCTTTTAGAGGCGATGACCAAATTGCAGCCAGGGTGGCAGCATGTTGCAGTGTAAATCGGGCTGGTCTGGCTCTTCCCCCCAAATAAATCCTTGCGTTATCCTGAGTGGGCAACAGAGGCTGTGCAGCCGGGGATGGAGCGATGGAGTCAGAGGAGCAGCAAACAGCCAGAAGAGGGTTTTACTGCTGCAAAAAATAAAGTGGTAAATCTGGGGGGCATTCTAAAGGAGGCAGGAAAGGTCAAGTGGAAGGGTTAATTCTTGAGGATGACAAGGGTGAAGAAAACTTCCAACAGTGTCAGGATGGCCGAGTGGTCCAAGGCGCCAGACTCAAGGCTCTGCTGTCCCTGCCTGGGGGTTTCTGGCCCCCGAATGGAGGCGTGGGTTCAAATCCCACTTCTGACCCACCTTTTCTCCTGAAAGCTGAGGTTTTAAATCATTTTTTAAAAAAATAATCCTTCCGTTATGCCCGCACCTGAGTCTGGCAAAACGCCGATTCTCCATTTCCTCTCCCCACCCCACCCCACCTCCCCCGCCCCCAAAGCCACGGTGCGGTACCAATCTCCACTGTTCACCCGTCGCCAGCTGCACCCACACGTGGAAGAAAACCACACGGAGGGACAGGCGGTGGCAGCGGGGTGCACGCGGCCCCACAGGTGGTGGTCGGCACCAACACCCACCTGCCGCTTCCCTGGTGGTCTAGCGGTTAGGATTCACCACTCCTGCTGCCATGGCCCAGACTCAATTCCCGGGCCAGGCTGATCTTGCTTCTTTTTAAGAACCACTGCTTTAATTGTCATGGGTAACAAGTTGATGAGGGATGGGTTTAGCGGAACTCAGGTATCACTGTCCTGGGGTAACTTAGACCGGTGGGACTTCTTCCCCAGCTTGCAGCCATTCCCATCACCTGCTGGTAGTTAAAGTATGCATATTCAAGAATCTATAACCGCCTACTTGCAGCATGGGGGCGGTGAAAGCCTGTATTTCTCTAAGGTCAACAAACACTGACAGATTCTCAGTAACAAAACACTGAGCCACAGCCCAGACCCTCACCACCCTTTCCTTCAAGAGAACCCACCACCACCACCACAGGCTTCTGTATATTCGGACTTTATTGCAATGCTACGCTGACTCTTTCATCTGGCAGACTCCCCACTCCACCTGGCGCATTGCTCCGATCTTCCCAAAGTGGTGGTTGCACAGCTCTTGTCAGCAATGGGGAGCCTCGGGGCCTTCATTCCTCTCCCTTGAGCTTTAGAACTTGTTTGCCAGCCAGCCAGAGCTCAAGGGAGGGACGGTGTTGTCTCTAGCGCCTGTTTCTAGAGAGCACGGAGGTGCTGTCTAGGTCCCAGCACATGGCCTTGGCCTGCATGCACTGCAAGGCAGCTTTGGCTTGCTTGAGGCTGCTGGCAAGGATGTCCCTTGGCCGCTTGGTCTTGGTCAGCCCCTGCCCGTAGGCCATGACAACAAGCCCCTTCCGGTGGAAGAGAAGCCACGTGGCCTTGGCGCTGGTGCGGCGGGCACGTTTCAGCAGAGTGCTTTTCCTCTGCTTCTTTGCAGGCCGACGCTTCACCTGCCTCAAGGGCTTCCCCGCCTTGGACAGGGATCTCTTGTGCTGGAGGCCTCTTCCGCGCTGGGTCTTTCCTCCGCGCTGGGTCCTCCTTCCCCGCTGGGTCCTCCTCTTTCTTTGCGTCGCAGATGCCATAGCTCAGCCTTGCCACCACGCTGGCCAGACGCCTCAGTGCTGCGGGACACCCCAGCGCCCCAATTTATACCCGCGGGCATGCAAATGAGGGGGGGGTCCGAGCCCTGCCATTGGCCAAGTGACCAGTGGTGACACCCCCCCAAGTCACAATGTAGAGAATCCTGGCCCGCATCACTGGGGTCCCTCGTGCCCATGGCAACCAGGCAACCGCAAGGGCTGAGGACTGCCACGACCCCTCACTCCTCTGTGACACTCACCCTCCCAACGGAAATCTTCCACCCATCCTAAAAGAACAGCACTTATTTCTTGGAGTTTCACCCCAGTCTCAAAAGTTTTGGCTCACAGTTGCACGACCTTGCCAAGTACACGCCGACACGTGTCCTGGGAGTCTTCTGGGCAAGCAGGTAAAGCATGACAAGAAAACCCTTGGAGAGAGCATCCTTCCTCAACAGAACCTGCCTGCACGTCTTAGACCCGTGTCTGCCAGCTTGAAGACTCATTATAGCTAATTGCTCTGTCAACAAACCCACCCAGGTACACCCCCGGTTTTTCCCTCCTGGCGCTTTACATACATAGCTCATGTCCACATCCACATGTCGACACTCACGCAACCTCGCACCTCCCATGCTTCTTTCGAGCTCCTCCGTGCACTGTCAACACCACAGTTGATGTCCCACACCAACATCTACCAGCTGTCCTTCTGGAGGACCAAACCCTGACTTTTTTCCTCTCCTCCCTTTGTAAAGAAAAAACAACATTAAAGCTAGAAGACAACTACTTAGAAGCAAAAAACGGTCCCTCCTTGCCCCGTCCCATGTGTGCTGATTCGATCTGGTTTTCATCCCTCCCACTGTCCTTCTCCGAGCCTCATGTCACAGCTGCTTTCAGGTGGAAGGAAACTCCATTTCCAGTAATCTTCAGGGAAGCAGCAGATCGGAGCAGGAACGTGGGAGGAACTTCTTTTGAATCCTTCAGTTTCCCTTCTACCTTCAGATATTTGATGACTAAATTCATAAACCCCCACAGTATTGTTGAGATTTGAGTGGCGTAGAGCATGGTGTTGAGGTTGTCTCTGCACAGGTGACTGCAGCTGTTGCAATAGAAGAATTAAAGGCACTGGTACTGAAAGAAGATATAATAATAATAATAACAATAATAATACCACCAAAGCTGCACTGTGCTCTCAGCCTTTCTGTCTGGATGGCCGAGGAAGACATCCAGACATCTAAAGACCAAACTTTTATAGCACAAGGAAATGAGTTTGCTTCTGCTTTGGTGCACGTAGCTCTGGGCTGCAAGGCAAGAACCGAAAGCACTGCAGGAAAAAAAACCCAAACCAACAAACCCCAACTCTCTGTGAGCGTAGCTGTGAGTTACCACCTTCCTGCAACTCCTTTTGGATCAAGAAGTCCCCATATAGCGGCAGTGGATGGTCAGGATGCAGGAGAGGCGGTGAGGACCAGAGCCTGGCACCCATGGTGGGCATGCTACAGGACAGAGCCTTGGGTGCAGGATGCCCATCTCAGAAACACAAGGAAGGTGGAAAGTCACAGCAGGGCGTGGGGTTTTGTGTCTCCAAGAGACAGGAAAAGGCACAGAGGACAGGTTGGAGAGGTTGAGCCCAGCCTGACTGAGCTCCTTCAGCTCCATCATCCCTGCCAGGCATTTCTGAGCATTTAACAACCCTCAGTATTTTGCAGGGTCTTTGGTTTCCCTCCCCATAAGCTTAGCCAGCTGCTCGCCGAACCTTTACCATCTATGACGTCCCGTGCGTGTGTGTGTGCACGCCCATGGGGAGCCCAGGCACACAAGGAGAGATACCCATGGTGAGAGGACAGGCCCGTGTTGCCCAGTTCTGCAAGATCTGCTGGGGATGAAGGATGCAAAACACAGTCCATTTTCACCTTTCCTAACCTGATCCACAACAGCTTGCAACTCCAGGGTACCAATGAAGAATCCCAAAGTGGCGGGGAGACATCCAAGAGGCAAATAAGGAAAAGCGGTTAATTTGGCTAGGGAATACAAATAGAAAGTAAAACCGAGTTGGTGTTAAATTAACTCGGGGGTTTTACTAGCACCACGAGCATGTAAACATGCATCTTATTTTTTCATCTTTCTCCTAATTTTTCCTTTTAGAGGCGATGACCAAATTGCAGCCAGGGTGGCAGCATGTTGCAGTGTAAATCGGGCTGGTCTGGCTCTTCCCCCCAAATAAATCCTTGCGTTATCCTGAGTGGGCAACAGAGGCTGTGCAGCCGGGGATGGAGCGATGGAGTCAGAGGAGCAGCAAACAGCCAGAAGAGGGTTTTACTGCTGCAAAAAATAAAGTGGTAAATCTGGGGGGCATTCTAAAGGAGGCAGGAAAGGTCAAGTGGAAGGGTTAATTCTTGAGGATGACAAGGGTGAAGAAAACTTCCAACAGTGTCAGGATGGCCGAGTGGTCCAAGGCGCCAGACTCAAGGCTCTGCTGTCCCTGCCTGGGGGTTTCTGGCCCCCGAATGGAGGCGTGGGTTCAAATCCCACTTCTGACCCACCTTTTCTCCTGAAAGCTGAGGTTTTAAATCATTTTTTAAAAAAATAATCCTTCCGTTATGCCCGCACCTGAGTCTGGCAAAACGCCGATTCTCCATTTCCTCTCCCCACCCCACCCCACCTCCCCCGCCCCCAAAGCCACGGTGCGGTACCAATCTCCACTGTTCACCCGTCGCCAGCTGCACCCACACGTGGAAGAAAACCACACGGAGGGACAGGCGGTGGCAGCGGGGTGCACGCGGCCCCACAGGTGGTGGTCGGCACCAACACCCACCTGCCGCTTCCCTGGTGGTCTAGCGGTTAGGATTCACCACTCCTGCTGCCATGGCCCAGACTCAATTCCCGGGCCAGGCTGATCTTGCTTCTTTTTAAGAACCACTGCTTTAATTGTCATGGGTAACAAGTTGATGAGGGATGGGTTTAGCGGAACTCAGGTATCACTGTCCTGGGGTAACTTAGACCGGTGGGACTTCTTCCCCAGCTTTCAGCCATTCCCATCACCTGCTGGTAGTTAAAGTATGCATATTCAAGAATCTATAACCGCCTACTTGCAGCATGGGGGCGGTGAAAGCCTGTATTTCTCTAAGGTCAACAAACACTGACAGATTCTCAGTAACAAAACACTGAGCCACAGCCCAGACCCTCACCACCCTTTCCTTCAAGAGAACCCACCACCACCACCACAGGCTTCTGTATATTCGGACTTTATTGCAATGCTACGCTGACTCTTTCATCTGGCAGACTCCCCACTCCACCTGGCGCATTGCTCCGATCTTCCCAAAGTGGTGGTTGCACAGCTCTTGTCAGCAATGGGGAGCCTCGGGGCCTTCATTCCTCTCCCTTGAGCTTTAGAACTTGTTTGCCAGCCAGCCAGAGCTCAAGGGAGGGACGGTGTTGTCTCTAGCGCCTGTTTCTAGAGAGCACGGAGGTGCTGTCTAGGTCCCAGCACATGGCCTTGGCCTGCATGCACTGCAAGGCAGCTTTGGCTTGCTTGAGGCTGCTGGCAAGGATGTCCCTTGGCCGCTTGGTCTTGGTCAGCCCCTGCCCGTAGGCCATGACAACAAGCCCCTTCCGGTGGAAGAGAAGCCACGTGGCCTTGGCGCTGGTGCGGCGGGCACGTTTCAGCAGAGTGCTTTTCCTCTGCTTCTTTGCAGGCCGACGCTTCACCTGCCTCAAGGGCTTCCCCGCCTTGGACAGGGATCTCTTGTGCTGGAGGCCTCTTCCGCGCTGGGTCTTTCCTCCGCGCTGGGTCCTCCTTCCCCGCTGGGTCCTCCTCTTTCTTTGCGTCGCAGATGCCATAGCTCAGCCTTGCCACCACGCTGGCCAGACGCCTCAGTGCTGCGGGACACCCCAGCGCCCCAATTTATACCCGCGGGCATGCAAATGAGGGGGGGGTCCGAGCCCTGCCATTGGCCAAGTGACCAGTGGTGACACCCCCCCAAGTCACAATGTAGAGAATCCTGGCCCGCATCACTGGGGTCCCTCGTGCCCATGGCAACCAGGCAACCGCAAGGGCTGAGGACTGCCACGACCCCTCACTCCTCTGTGACACTCACCCTCCCAACGGAAATCTTCCACCCATCCTAAAAGAACAGCACTTATTTCTTGGAGTTTCACCCCAGTCTCAAAAGTTTTGGCTCACAGTTGCACGACCTTGCCAAGTACACGCCGACACGTGTCCTGGGAGTCTTCTGGGCAAGCAGGTAAAGCATGACAAGAAAACCCTTGGAGAGAGCATTCTGTTCCTCAACAGAACCTGCCTGCACGTCTTAGACCCGTGTCTGCCAGCTTGAAGACTCATTATAGCTAATTGCTCTGTCAACAAACCCACCCAGGTACACCCCCGGTTTTTCCCTCCTGGCGCTTTACATACATAGCTCATGTCCACATCCACATGTCGACACTCACGCAACCTCGCACCTCCCATGCTTCTTTCGAGCTCCTCCGTGCACTGTCAACACCACAGTTGATGTCCCACACCAACATCTACCAGCTGTCCTTCTGGAGGACCAAACCCTGACTTTTTTCCTCTCCTCCCTTTGTAAAGAAAAAACAACATTAAAGCTAGAAGACAACTACTTAGAAGCAAAAAACGGTCCCTCCTTGCCCCGTCCCATGTGTGCTGATTCGATCTGGTTTTCATCCCTCCCACTGTCCTTCTCCGAGCCTCATGTCACAGCTGCTTTCAGGTGGAAGGAAACTCCATTTCCAGTAATCTTCAGGGAAGCAGCAGATCGGAGCAGGAACGTGGGAGGAACTTCTTTTGAATCCTTCAGTTTCCCTTCTGCCTTGAGATATTTGATGACTAAATTCATAAACCCCCACAGTATTGTTGAGATTTGAGTGGCGTAGAGCATGGTGTTGAGGTTGTCTCTGCACAGGTGACTGCAGCTGTTGCAATAGAAGAATTAAAGGCACTGGTACTGAAAGAAGATATAATAATAATAATAACAATAATAATACCACCAAAGCTGCACTGTGCTCTCAGCCTTTCTGTCTGGATGGCCGAGGAAGACATCCAGACATCTAAAGACCAAACTTTTATAGCACAAGGAAATGAGTTTGCTTCTGCTTTGGTGCACGTAGCTCTGGGCTGCAAGGCAAGAACCGAAAGCACTGCAGGAAAAAAAACCCAAACCAACAAACCCCAACTCTCTGTGAGCGTAGCTGTGAGTTACCACCTTCCTGCAACTCCTTTTGGATCAAGAAGTCCCCATATAGCGGCAGTGGATGGTCAGGATGCAGGAGAGGCGGTGAGGACCAGAGCCTGGCACCCATGGTGGGCATGCTACAGGACAGAGCCTTGGGTGCAGGATGCCCATCTCAGAAACACAAGGAAGGTGGAAAGTCACAGCAGGGCGTGGGGTTTTGTGTCTCCAAGAGACAGGAAAAGGCACAGAGGACAGGCTGGAGAGGTTGAGCCCAGCCTGACTGAGCTCCTTCAGCTCCATCATCCCTGCCAGGCATTTCTGAGCATTTAACAACCCTCAGTATTTTGCAGGGTCTTTGGTTTCCCTCCCCATAAGCTTAGCCAGCTGCTCGCCGAACCTTTACCATCTATGACGTCCCGTGCGTGTGTGTGTGCACGCCCATGGGGAGCCCAGGCACACAAGGAGAGATACCCATGGTGAGAGGACAGGCCCGTGTTGCCCAGTTCTGCAAGATCTGCTGGGGATGAAGGATGCAAAACACAGTCCATTTTCACCTTTCCTAACCTGATCCACAACAGCTTGCAACTCCAGGGTACCAATGAAGAATCCCAAAGTGGCGGGGAGACATCCAAGAGGCAAATAAGGAAAAGCGGTTAATTTGGCTAGGGAATACAAATAGAAAGTAAAACCGAGTTGGTGTTAAATTAACTCGGGGGTTTTACTAGCACCACGAGCATGTAAACATGCATCTTATTTTTTCATCTTTCTCCTAATTTTTCCTTTTAGAGGCGATGACCAAATTGCAGCCAGGGTGGCAGCATGTTGCAGTGTAAATCGGGCTGGTCTGGCTCTTCCCCCCAAATAAATCCTTGCGTTATCCTGAGTGGGCAACAGAGGCTGTGCAGCCGGGGATGGAGCGATGGAGTCAGAGGAGCAGCAAACAGCCAGAAGAGGGTTTTACTGCTGCAAAAAATAAAGTGGTAAATCTGGGGGGCATTCTAAAGGAGGCAGGAAAGGTCAAGTGGAAGGGTTAATTCTTGAGGATGACAAGGGTGAAGAAAACTTCCAACAGTGTCAGGATGGCCGAGTGGTCCAAGGCGCCAGACTCAAGGCTCTGCTGTCCCTGCCTGGGGGTTTCTGGCCCCCGAATGGAGGCGTGGGTTCAAATCCCACTTCTGACCCACCTTTTCTCCTGAAAGCTGAGGTTTTAAATCATTTTTTAAAAAAATAATCCTTCCGTTATGCCCACACCTGAGTCTGGCAAAACGCCGATTCTCCATTTCCTCTCCCCACCCCACCCCACCTCCCCCGCCCCCAAAGCCACGGTGCGGTACCAATCTCCACTGTTCACCCGTCGCCAGCTGCACCCACACGTGGAAGAAAACCACACGGAGGGACAGGCGGTGGCAGCGGGGTGCACGTGGCCCCACAGGTGGTGGTCGGCACCAACACCCACCTGCCGCTTCCCTGGTGGTCTAGCGGTTAGGATTCACCACTCCTGCTGCCATGGCCCAGACTCAATTCCCGGGCCAGGCTGATCTTGCTTCTTTTACAGAACCACTGCTTTAATTGTCATGGGTAACAAGTTGATGAGGGATGGGTTTAGCGGAACTCAGGTATCACTGTCCTGGGGTAACTTAGACCGGTGGGACTTCTTCCCCAGCTTGCAGCCATTCCCATCACCTGCTGGTAGTTAAAGTATGCATATTCAAGAATCTATAACCGCCTACTTGCAGCATGGGGGCGGTGAAAGCCTGTATTTCTCTAAGGTCAACAAACACTGACAGATTCTCAGTAACAAAACACTGAGCCACAGCCCAGACCCTCACCACCCTTTCCTTCAAGAGAACCCACCACCACCACCACAGGCTTCTGTATATTCGGACTTTATTGCAATGCTACGCTGACTCTTTCATCTGGCAGACTCCCCACTCCACCTGGCGCATTGCTCCGATCTTCCCAAAGTGGTGGTTGCACAGCTCTTGTCAGCAATGGGGAGCCTCGGGGCCTTCATTCCTCTCCCTTGAGCTTTAGAACTTGTTTGCCAGCCAGCCAGAGCTCAAGGGAGGGACGGTGTTGTCTCTAGCGCCTGTTTCTAGAGAGCACGGAGGTGCTGTCTAGGTCCCAGCACATGGCCTTGGCCTGCATGCGCTGCAAGGCAGCTTTGGCTTGCTTGAGGCTGCTGGCAAGGATGTCCCTTGGCCGCTTGGTCTTGGTCAGCCCCTGCCCGTAGGCCATGACAACAAGCCCCTTCCGGTGGAAGAGAAGCCACGTGGCCTTGGCGCTGGTGCGGCGGGCACGTTTCAGCAGAGTGCTTTTCCTCTGCTTCTTTGCAGGCCGACGCTTCACCTGCCTCAAGGGCTTCCCCGCCTTGGACAGGGATCTCTTGTGCTGGAGGCCTCTTCCGCGCTGGGTCTTTCCTCCGCGCTGGGTCCTCCTTCCCCGCTGGGTCCTCCTCTTTCTTTGCGTCGCAGATGCCATAGCTCAGCCTTGCCACCACGCTGGCCAGACGCCTCAGTGCTGCGGGACACCCCAGCGTCCCAATTTATACCCGCGGGCATGCAAATGAGGGGGGGGTCCGAGCCCTGCCATTGGCCAAGTGACCAGTGGTGACACCCCCCCAAGTCACAATGTAGAGAATCCTGGCCCGCATCACTGGGGTCCCTCGTGCCCATGGCAACCAGGCAACCGCAAGGGCTGAGGACTGCCACGACCCCTCACTCCTCTGTGACACTCACCCTCCCAACGGAAATCTTCCACCCATCCTAAAAGAACAGCACTTATTTCTTGGAGTTTCACCCCAGTCTCAAAAGTTTTGGCTCACAGTTGCACGACCTTGCCAAGTACACGCCGACACGTGTCCTGGGAGTCTTCTGGGCAAGCAGGTAAAGCATGACAAGAAAACCCTTGGAGAGAGCATTCTGTTCCTCAACAGAACCTGCCTGCACGTCTTAGACCCGTGTCTGCCAGCTTGAAGACTCATTATAGCTAATTGCTCTGTCAACAAACCCACCCAGGTACACCCCCGGTTTTTCCCTCCTGGCGCTTTACATACATAGCTCATGTCCACATCCACATGTCGACACTCACGCAACCTCGCACCTCCCATGCTTCTTTCGAGCTCCTCCGTGCACTGTCAACACCACAGTTGATGTCCCACACCAACATCTACCAGCTGTCCTTCTGGAGGACCAAACCCTGACTTTTTTCCTCTCCTCCCTTTGTAAAGAAAAAACAACATTAAAGCTAGAAGACAACTACTTAGAAGCAAAAAACGGTCCCTCCTTGCCCCGTCCCATGTGTGCTGATTCGATCTGGTTTTCATCCCTCCCACTGTCCTTCTCCGAGCCTCATGTCACAGCTGCTTTCAGGTGGAAGGAAACTCCATTTCCAGTAATCTTCAGGGAAGCAGCAGATCGGAGCAGGAACGTGGGAGGAACTTCTTTTGAATCCTTCAGTTTCCCTTCTACCTTCAGATATTTGATGACTAAATTCATAAACCCCCACAGTATTGTTGAGATTTGAGTGGCGTAGAGCATGGTGTTGAGGTTGTCTCTGCACAGGTGACTGCAGCTGTTGCAATAGAAGAATTAAAGGCACTGGTACTGAAAGAAGATATAATAATAATAATAACAATAATAATACCACCAAAGCTGCACTGTGCTCTCAGCCTTTCTGTCTGGATGGCCGAGGAAGACATCCAGACATCTAAAGACCAAACTTTTATAGCACAAGGAAATGAGTTTGCTTCTGCTTTGGTGCACGTAGCTCTGGGCTGCAAGGCAAGAACCGAAAGCACTGCAGGAAAAAAAACCCAAACCAACAAACCCCAACTCTCTGTGAGCGTAGCTGTGAGTTACCACCTTCCTGCAACTCCTTTTGGATCAAGAAGTCCCCATATAGCGGCAGTGGATGGTCAGGATGCAGGAGAGGCGGTGAGGACCAGAGCCTGGCACCCATGGTGGGCATGCTACAGGACAGAGCCTTGGGTGCAGGATGCCCATCTCAGAAACACAAGGAAGGTGGAAAGTCACAGCAGGGCGTGGGGTTTTGTGTCTCCAAGAGACAGGAAAAGGCACAGAGGACAGGCTGGAGAGGTTGAGCCCAGCCTGACTGAGCTCCTTCAGCTCCATCATCCCTGCCAGGCATTTCTGAGCATTTAACAACCCTCAGTATTTTGCAGGGTCTTTGGTTTCCCTCCCCATAAGCTTAGCCAGCTGCTCGCCGAACCTTTACCATCTATGACGTCCCGTGCGTGTGTGTGTGCACGCCCATGGGGAGCCCAGGCACACAAGGAGAGATACCCATGGTGAGAGGACAGGCCCGTGTTGCCCAGTTCTGCAAGATCTGCTGGGGATGAAGGATGCAAAACACAGTCCATTTTCACCTTTCCTAACCTGATCCACAACAGCTTGCAACTCCAGGGTACCAATGAAGAATCCCAAAGTGGCGGGGAGACATCCAAGAGGCAAATAAGGAAAAGCGGTTAATTTGGCTAGGGAATACAAATAGAAAGTAAAACCGAGTTGGTGTTAAATTAACTCGGGGGTTTTACTAGCACCACGAGCATGTAAACATGCATCTTATTTTTTCATCTTTCTCCTAATTTTTCCTTTTAGAGGCGATGACCAAATTGCAGCCAGGGTGGCAGCATGTTGCAGTGTAAATCGGGCTGGTCTGGCTCTTCCCCCCAAATAAATCCTTGCGTTATCCTGAGTGGGCAACAGAGGCTGTGCAGCCGGGGATGGAGCGATGGAGTCAGAGGAGCAGCAAACAGCCAGAAGAGGGTTTTACTGCTGCAAAAAATAAAGTGGTAAATCTGGGGGGCATTCTAAAGGAGGCAGGAAAGGTCAAGTGGAAGGGTTAATTCTTGAGGATGACAAGGGTGAAGAAAACTTCCAACAGTGTCAGGATGGCCGAGTGGTCCAAGGCGCCAGACTCAAGGCTCTGCTGTCCCTGCCTGGGGGTTTCTGGCCCCCGAATGGAGGCGTGGGTTCAAATCCCACTTCTGACCCACCTTTTCTCCTGAAAGCTGAGGTTTTAAATCATTTTTTAAAAAAATAATCCTTCCGTTATGCCCGCACCTGAGTCTGGCAAAACGCCGATTCTCCATTTCCTCTCCCCACCCCACCCCACCTCCCCCGCCCCCAAAGCCACGGTGCGGTACCAATCTCCACTGTTCACCCGTCGCCAGCTGCACCCACACGTGGAAGAAAACCACACGGAGGGACAGGCGGTGGCAGCGGGGTGCACGCGGCCCCACAGGTGGTGGTCGGCACCAACACCCACCTGCCGCTTCCCTGGTGGTCTAGCGGTTAGGATTCACCACTCCTGCTGCCATGGCCCAGACTCAATTCCCGGGCCAGGCTGATCTTGCTTCTTTTACAGAACCACTGCTTTAATTGTCATGGGTAACAAGTTGATGAGGGATGGGTTTAGCGGAACTCAGGTATCACTGTCCTGGGGTAACTTAGACCGGTGGGACTTCTTCCCCAGCTTGCAGCCATTCCCATCACCTGCTGGTAGTTAAAGTATGCATATTCAAGAATCTATAACCGCCTACTTGCAGCATGGGGGCGGTGAAAGCCTGTATTTCTCTAAGGTCAACAAACACTGACAGATTCTCAGTAACAAAACACTGAGCCACAGCCCAGACCCTCACCACCCTTTCCTTCAAGAGAACCCACCACCACCACCACAGGCTTCTGTATATTCGGACTTTATTGCAATGCTACGCTGACTCTTTCATCTGGCAGACTCCCCACTCCACCTGGCGCATTGCTCCGATCTTCCCAAAGTGGTGGTTGCACAGCTCTTGTCAGCAATGGGGAGCCTCGGGGCCTTCATTCCTCTCCCTTGAGCTTTAGAACTTGTTTGCCAGCCAGCCAGAGCTCAAGGGAGGGACGGTGTTGTCTCTAGCGCCTGTTTCTAGAGAGCACGGAGGTGCTGTCTAGGTCCCAGCACATGGCCTTGGCCTGCATGCGCTGCAAGGCAGCTTTGGCTTGCTTGAGGCTGCTGGCAAGGATGTCCCTTGGCCGCTTGGTCTTGGTCAGCCCCTGCCCGTAGGCCATGACAACAAGCCCCTTCCGGTGGAAGAGAAGCCACGTGGCCTTGGCGCTGGTGCGGCGGGCACGTTTCAGCAGAGTGCTTTTCCTCTGCTTCTTTGCAGGCCGACGCTTCACCTGCCTCAAGGGCTTCCCCGCCTTGGACAGGGATCTCTTGTGCTGGAGGCCTCTTCCGCGCTGGGTCTTTCCTCCGCGCTGGGTCCTCCTTCCCCGCTGGGTCCTCCTCTTTCTTTGCGTCGCAGATGCCATAGCTCAGCCTTGCCACCACGCTGGCCAGACGCCTCAGTGCTGCGGGACACCCCAGCGTCCCAATTTATACCCGCGGGCATGCAAATGAGGGGGGGGTCCGAGCCCTGCCATTGGCCAAGTGACCAGTGGTGACACCCCCCCAAGTCACAATGTAGAGAATCCTGGCCCGCATCACTGGGGTCCCTCGTGCCCATGGCAACCAGGCAACCGCAAGGGCTGAGGACTGCCACGACCCCTCACTCCTCTGTGACACTCACCCTCCCAACGGAAATCTTCCACCCATCCTAAAAGAACAGCACTTATTTCTTGGAGTTTCACCCCAGTCTCAAAAGTTTTGGCTCACAGTTGCACGACCTTGCCAAGTACACGCCGACACGTGTCCTGGGAGTCTTCTGGGCAAGCAGGTAAAGCATGACAAGAAAACCCTTGGAGAGAGCATTCTGTTCCTCAACAGAACCTGCCTGCACGTCTTAGACCCGTGTCTGCCAGCTTGAAGACTCATTATAGCTAATTGCTCTGTCAACAAACCCACCCAGGTACACCCCCGGTTTTTCCCTCCTGGCGCTTTACATACATAGCTCATGTCCACATCCACATGTCGACACTCACGCAACCTCGCACCTCCCATGCTTCTTTCGAGCTCCTCCGTGCACTGTCAACACCACAGTTGATGTCCCACACCAACATCTACCAGCTGTCCTTCTGGAGGACCAAACCCTGACTTTTTTCCTCTCCTCCCTTTGTAAAGAAAAAACAACATTAAAGCTAGAAGACAACTACTTAGAAGCAAAAAACGGTCCCTTCTTGCCCCGTCCCATGTGTGCTGATTCGATCTGGTTTTCATCCCTCCCACTGTCCTTCTCCGAGCCTCATGTCACAGCTGCTTTCAGGTGGAAGGAAACTCCATTTCCAGTAATCTTCAGGGAAGCAGCAGACCGGAGCAGGAACGTGGGAGGAACTTCTTTTGAATCCTCCAGTTTCCCTTCTGCCTTGAGATATTTGATGACTAAATTCATAAACCCCCACAATATTGTTGAGATTTGAGTGGTGTTGCCTTTGCTGGCGTGGCGATCTGGTTCAGGAACAGCACGGCGACCAACCCCAGGCCGCTCAGGCCATCAGCTCACAGACACCAATGTGGTGGATGGCAAATGGCGTCTAGAAGTAAGAGACGCGGCCTCAGATAGCTTGGGTTTACAACGTCACTTCCACCTGTTTACGTCATAAGCTAAAAGCTATTGGCTATCCGGAGAGGGGCCCTATATTTCTGTACAGCGCCACATCTTACGGCCATGGAGCCCTACCTACCTACATTTCCCCTCTCCCTATGCTTAACTAAACAGGGTGAAATTGTAATAATTAAAATATTTTTTAAAAAAAGTACAAAATGATTTTGCGATAACAAATATAAGGCACACCGGGCAAGTGATAATTGGGGGGTAACTGGGGGTAACGGAGTGTAACTTGGGAAAAAACTGGGGGAAATACTGACCAAGTACATTTTTTAAAGCAGTTGTTGGTGTTCTACAAACTGATGTTAATTTTTTCTAGCTGGCTCTTAACGAAAGACACGAGCCTATTTAATATACAGGGTCCGAAGATCAATGTCAGCAGGATCATTGCAATCGGCCCTACCAAGGTGGGTATCAGGGTGGTTAGCCACAGTGAATAGTTAAACCATGATTCAGACCACCCTTGTTGGGCTTCCCTGTCTCTTTTTCTTTGAGCCAATCTCTCTCTCCATTTTGCCATCGAGTCTCTAAGCTCTCCGGTGTGGTCAGCATAGAAACAACATTCCTCTTTCAGGGCGGCACAAAGGCCTCCTTGTTGCATAAACAGGAGGTCTAATCCCCGTCTATCCTGCAAAACAACCTCTGAAAGCGAGGAGAGGGATTGCTCCAAAAAAGGTTATGGATTTCTCAATTTTTTGTAGGTCTTCATTGATGGCGGCTTGTAGTTGAGACAGGCCTCGTTGCTTTGCTGTGTCACCAGGGAGGTCACTCCGTGGCTGTGCCGGCTGCTCCCAAACCAAGCAGAGTCACTATCGTTACAGCTGTCAGTACTTCTCTTTTTTGAAGTCTGCTATTAGCTTCTCCCCAATAATGGTACATTTCTTCTTCTGGATGGTATAGGACTCTAGGAAGAATCAAAATTTTACACAAAGTCAGCAGGGTCATCAAAAAGTTCAAGGGACACACAGGGGGTTACTCCTGATTGGTGGCAAATCCACATTCTGGGTGCGGACGGGATCGCCCATTTACGGGTTTTATCAACAACAACGGTTTCTGCGCAAACAGCACTATCCCAGCTTGCTAAGGTGGTATTACCAAAACACACGCCCAGGCCCCTGACTTGGTTCAAGGTGATTCCTTTCCGTGGTGTGTCCCACCTACACTGGGTTGGGCTGCTCTCTGATGAAGAGTCAAAAGCAGCATTGAGGGCAATGCCCTCATAGAAGCGAGGATACACGTCATAACATAACCAACAAGAACTCGTGAGATCCGGGTCTGACTGATTCAGCGACCGGAAAATGGCATCTAACACGTTAAAAAATGGCTTGTTGGGCAAATGGTGAGAGTTCACGTTTGGTTGGCTTGAGGGAACTATTTGCTTGGTTGGTAAGGGATCGGCTGGAAGAGGGGTGTAAGTCGGAAAGCTTTCTTTTCTTTGTTGGTTATCACTTTTAATTATGACATTGGGGCCAATCGCTGTACTGCTTTTTACTTCCTGTTTTTTAATAAAAAACATTCCCCCCCTATCTGCCCCAGGTAGCCAGTATCTAATGCCCCAAGTTTTGCCGATAGTCCATCCCAGGTCATTTTCATTGGTTACGTTTAAGAAAATATATTGGCAGTCACATATTCTATTGAAGCCCCTGCCGTGGCATACTAGCCCTGCCAACCCATCTACTGTCCAAGCGGTGCAGCCTGTTGGCCCCCAACTGGTCTTAAGAAACGGCTCTGATTTTGCTACCTTCCAGCCAGACGCGATGGTTTCACAGCCCCAGCAGGAACAGTAATACTGATAAGGGACGTTGCAATAAGATTTGCCAGGGTTAGAGCTGGGACACATTTAATACATTGCAGTATTCAAACAGGGGGTGGAGAGGATTAGGTCACAGAGGTATGCCTGAAAGCTAGGGGGCCCCGGGGTAACAATCTTTTGTAGCATCTTCTGATCCTCCCATCTCGCCAGTACCCGTTCCCATGGTCGATGTTCATACGAGCCACTAGATGGCGTTACGAACCCCACCTGGGTCGGGGCTAGATGTTCTTCATTCGCGACATGCTTAATCATACTCGCGATGCTTGACCCCGCCAGCAGTGATCGCAGATTTCTTTCGTTCCCGAATTACACTGCTGACGTAAGCATTCTGCCACAACCGGGCCTTTTTGCTTCCGCGGGCAGGGTTGAAGAATCGACCGCTGCCTGGAATCGATCTACAAATTGTGTAAAGCTCTCACTTTCACTTTGCTTTATCATGGTTTGGCAACAACTCTAGAGGCTATGCGAATGGCTTGTCTGGCCACACAACTAGTTACCATAACTTCATGGGCCCGCAGGCCCTGGGCTTGTGCCTGGGGGGTAATCATTGTTGGGTCTGTACCCATTAGCCGCTGCAGGCTGGAGCCGTGTAGTGGATGATCCGCCCCAGTTACTTGGGCCAGTTGCCTCGCACAGTTGTCCTCCCATTCTTGTTTAAAAACGATCATCCCTGCCCCGTCAAAGATCAGTCTACAAGTTTGTTTTATATCGAACAGGAGCATATCGTCTCCCCCGAAGATACCATCTATGAGGGTGGAGACCATGGCAGAATTAAGTTCTTTATCCGCAACTGCTTTAACAATCGCTTGAACATCCTTAGGGTTTATTGGCGAGTGGACACTCTGTCCCCCGTCCGTCACCCTGACCGGGAACGCTAGCGTGGCCGATGGGGCCCAGTCGGCACACGCGATCCTTATTTTCCTCCAATCCATGAGAGGGATTCCTTCCCATCTCCATTTCTCTTTAATTTGGATGGGGATATTTCGATTCTTGGCTCTGTTCGCCTTCACTTCCTTAAGTTTGAATCAGTTCCGAGCCACTCGTCCCAGCTGGTCTCTGATCCGGAGTCGGAACTCGACTGACCGGCCACTTCCGGCTTCCAGTATCTTTTTGTCGGGCTCCGGCCCCGCCCACTCCCTTTGCGAGCGGGCTGTTCCCTCCCCCTTGGCTCACCCCGCCTTCTGATCGGCGGGCTGTTTGCCCTATAAGGGCATTATCCAAACGGACATTCTGATTGGTTCTCCGCCTCCTGCTCCCCATCTTTTTCCTTTATTGGCCGTCCCAATCTCCCTTTTCCGTCGCATTCTCCTCCCCCTCCCGTTCGCATGCGCTTGTTAGTTCCAGCACTTCCTCCCTTTTCCCGCCTGGGGCATCCTCGCCCCGCCCTTCCGCTCTCCGCTCGGCGCCATCTTGGGACGCGTACGGCGGTGGTTTGGCACAGCCTTTTCCAGGCAGTGATTGTCCCGCAGGGCCCCTGCCCTCCTCAACCAACCCACCCCAGAAGGATTTTGCTCGTTTCTGTCCCTCCGTAACCGGGACGGGGTTCGGGGATTGAGGGGACGTATCGCCCTCTCTCAGATCTTTAGGCTCACCGGAACCGTTATCGTCCGGGGGGTGCAAAGTCTGTGTGGCTGCCCCGACTCCTACTTTCGGGGTGACCAACAAACAGTCCTTTGCCGCCATCTAGTTCTCCTGCTCTTGTAGAGCCTTCTGCAGGGCCTGTACAACTTTCCCCCACGACTCAAGGTTTTTCCCAAAACCCGAGAACATCGTCTCCTCAGCTAACGCTTTAGTACACTTATCCCACACTTCAGGGTGGAGAATATCCACCGGCCGGTCAACGACCCCAAATTCTAAAAGCCTCGAAACGGCGAAAGTAAAATCTTTGGGTTCACAATCAATAGCCCGTTGCTTATAAAATTCAGATACTACCTTCACAACAGCTTCCATCCGCGTTGTTGGTCCGGGAGCGTCCTCCCCGCCGGGCTGGTCCAGCCGCTCGGGCCGCCTATTCACCTGATTCCTGGCGAGTAATTCCCGGGTTTCGGCACCACTTGTTGCCTTCATAGGCGTGGCGACCTAGTTCAGGAACAGCACGGCCACCAACCCCAGGCCGCTCAGGCCATCAGCTCACAGACACCAATGTGGTGGATGGCAAATGGCGTCTAGTGATAAGAGGCGCGGCCTCAGATAGCTTGGGTTTACAACGTCACTTCCGCCTGCTTACGTCATCAGCAAAACGCTATTGGCTATCCGGAGAGGGGCCCTACATTCCAGTCAGCGCGACATCTTCCGGCCGATAAGCCCCAACTACCCACAGAGTGGCGTAGAGCATGGTGTTGAGGTTGCCTCTGCACAGGTGACTGCAGCTGTTGCAATAGAAGAATTAAAGGCACTGGTACTGAAAGAAGATATAATAATAATAATAACAATAATAATACCACCAAAGCTGCACTGTGCTCTCAGCCTTTCTGTCTGGATGGCCGAGGAAGACATCCAGACATCTAAAGACCAAACTTTTATAGCACAAGGAAATGAGTTTGCTTCTGCTTTGGTGCACGTAGCTCTGGGCTGCAAGGCAAGAACCGAAAGCACTGCAGGAAAAAAAACCCAAACCAACAAACCCCAACTCTCTGTGAGCGTAGCTGTGAGTTACCACCTTCCTGCAACTCCTTTTGGATCAAGAAGTCCCCATATAGCGGCAGTGGATGGTCAGGATGCAGGAGAGGCGGTGAGGACCAGAGCCTGGCACCCATGGTGGGCATGCTACAGGACAGAGCCTTGGGTGCAGGATGCCCATCTCAGAAACACAAGGAAGGTGGAAAGTCACAGCAGGGCGTGGGGTTTTGTGTCTCCAAGAGACAGGAAAAGGCACAGAGGACAGGCTGGAGAGGTTGAGCCCAGCCTGACTGAGCTCCTTCAGCTCCATCATCCCTGCCAGGCATTTCTGAGCATTTAACAACCCTCAGTATTTTGCAGGGTCTTTGGTTTCCCTCCCCATAAGCTTAGCCAGCTGCTCGCCGAACCTTTACCATCTATGACGTCCCGTGCGTGTGTGTGTGCACGCCCATGGGGAGCCCAGGCACACAAGGAGAGATACCCATGGTGAGAGGACAGGCCCGTGTTGCCCAGTTCTGCAAGATCTGCTGGGGATGAAGGATGCAAAACACAGTCCATTTTCACCTTTCCTAACCTGATCCACAACAGCTTGCAACTCCAGGGTACCAATGAAGAATCCCAAAGTGGCGGGGAGACATCCAAGAGGCAAATAAGGAAAAGCGGTTAATTTGGCTAGGGAATACAAATAGAAAGTAAAACCGAGTTGGTGTTAAATTAACTCGGGGGTTTTACTAGCACCACGAGCATGTAAACATGCATCTTATTTTTTCATCTTTCTCCTAATTTTTCCTTTTAGAGGCGATGACCAAATTGCAGCCAGGGTGGCAGCATGTTGCAGTGTAAATCGGGCTGGTCTGGCTCTTCCCCCCAAATAAATCCTTGCGTTATCCTGAGTGGGCAACAGAGGCTGTGCAGCCGGGGATGGAGCGATGGAGTCAGAGGAGCAGCAAACAGCCAGAAGAGGGTTTTACTGCTGCAAAAAATAAAGTGGTAAATCTGGGGGGCATTCTAAAGGAGGCAGGAAAGGTCAAGTGGAAGGGTTAATTCTTGAGGATGACAAGGGTGAAGAAAACTTCCAACAGTGTCAGGATGGCCGAGTGGTCCAAGGCGCCAGACTCAAGGCTCTGCTGTCCCTGCCTGGGGGTTTCTGGCCCCCGAATGGAGGCGTGGGTTCAAATCCCACTTCTGACCCACCTTTTCTCCTGAAAGCTGAGGTTTTAAATCATTTTTTAAAAAAATAATCCTTCCGTTATGCCCGCACCTGAGTCTGGCAAAACGCCGATTCTCCATTTCCTCTCCCCACCCCACCCCACCTCCCCCGCCCCCAAAGCCACGGTGCGGTACCAATCTCCACTGTTCACCTGTCGCCAGCTGCACCCACACGTGGAAGAAAACCACACGGAGGGACAGGCGGTGGCAGCGGGGTGCACGCGGCCCCACAGGTGGTGGTCGGCACCAACACCCACCTGCCGCTTCCCTGGTGGTCTAGCGGTTAGGATTCACCACTCCTGCTGCCATGGCCCAGACTCAATTCCCGGGCCAGGCTGATCTTGCTTCTTTTTAAGAACCACTGCTTTAATTGTCATGGGTAACAAGTTGATGAGGGATGGGTTTAGCGGAACTCAGGTATCACTGTCCTGGGGTAACTTAGACCGGTGGGACTTCTTCCCCAGCTTTCAGCCATTCCCATCACCTGCTGGTAGTTAAAGTATGCATATTCAAGAATCTATAACCGCCTACTTGCAGCATGGGGGCGGTGAAAGCCTGTATTTCTCTAAGGTCAACAAACACTGACAGATTCTCAGTAACAAAACACTGAGCCACAGCCCAGACCCTCACCACCCTTTCCTTCAAGAGAACCCACCACCACCACCACAGGCTTCTGTATATTCGGACTTTATTGCAATGCTACGCTGACTCTTTCATCTGGCAGACTCCCCACTCCACCTGGCGCATTGCTCCGATCTTCCCAAAGTGGTGGTTGCACAGCTCTTGTCAGCAATGGGGAGCCTCGGGGCCTTCATTCCTCTCCCTTGAGCTTTAGAACTTGTTTGCCAGCCAGCCAGAGCTCAAGGGAGGGACGGTGTTGTCTCTAGCGCCTGTTTCTAGAGAGCACGGAGGTGCTGTCTAGGTCCCAGCACATGGCCTTGGCCTGCATGCACTGCAAGGCAGCTTTGGCTTGCTTGAGGCTGCTGGCAAGGATGTCCCTTGGCCGCTTGGTCTTGGTCAGCCCCTGCCCGTAGGCCATGACAACAAGCCCCTTCCGGTGGAAGAGAAGCCACGTGGCCTTGGCGCTGGTGCGGCGGGCACGTTTCAGCAGAGTGCTTTTCCTCTGCTTCTTTGCAGGCCGACGCTTCACCTGCCTCAAGGGCTTCCCCGCCTTGGACAGGGATCTCTTGTGCTGGAGGCCTCTTCCGCGCTGGGTCTTTCCTCCGCGCTGGGTCCTCCTTCCCCGCTGGGTCCTCCTCTTTCTTTGCGTCGTAGATGCCATAGCTCAGCCTTGCCACCACGCTGGCCAGACGCCTCAGTGCTGCGGGACACCCCAGCGCCCCAATTTATACCCGCGGGCATGCAAATGAGGGGGGGGTCCGAGCCCTGCCATTGGCCAAGTGACCAGTGGTGACACCCCCCCAAGTCACAATGTAGAGAATCCTGGCCCGCATCACTGGGGTCCCTCGTGCCCATGGCAACCAGGCAACCGCAAGGGCTGAGGACTGCCACGACCCCTCACTCCTCTGTGACACTCACCCTCCCAACGGAAATCTTCCACCCATCCTAAAAGAACAGCACTTATTTCTTGGAGTTTCACCCCAGTCTCAAAAGTTTTGGCTCACAGTTGCACGACCTTGCCAAGTACACGCCGACACGTGTCCTGGGAGTCTTCTGGGCAAGCAGGTAAAGCATGACAAGAAAACCCTTGGAGAGAGCATCCTTCCTCAACAGAACCTGCCTGCACGTCTTAGACCCGTGTCTGCCAGCTTGAAGACTCATTATAGCTAATTGCTCTGTCAACAAACCCACCCAGGTACACCCCCGGTTTTTCCCTCCTGGCGCTTTACATACATAGCTCATGTCCACATCCACATGTCGACACTCACGCAACCTCGCACCTCCCATGCTTCTTTCGAGCTCCTCCGTGCACTGTCAACACCACAGTTGATGTCCCACACCAACATCTACCAGCTGTCCTTCTGGAGGACCAAACCCTGACTTTTTTCCTCTCCTCCCTTTGTAAAGAAAAAACAACATTAAAGCTAGAAGACAACTACTTAGAAGCAAAAAACGGTCCCTTCTTGCCCCGTCCCATGTGTGCTGATTCGATCTGGTTTTCATCCCTCCCACTGTCCTTCTCCGAGCCTCATGTCACAGCTGCTTTCAGGTGGAAGGAAACTCCATTTCCAGTAATCTTCAGGGAAGCAGCAGACCGGAGCAGGAACGTGGGAGGAACTTCTTTTGAATCCTCCAGTTTCCCTTCTGCCTTGAGATATTTGATGACTAAATTCATAAACCCCCACAATATTGTTGAGATTTGAGTGGTGTTGCCTTTGCTGGCGTGGCGATCTGGTTCAGGAACAGCACGGCGACCAACCCCAGGCCGCTCAGGCCATCAGCTCACAGACACCAATGTGGTGGATGGCAAATGGCGTCTAGAAGTAAGAGACGCGGCCTCAGATAGCTTGGGTTTACAACGTCACTTCCACCTGTTTACGTCATAAGCTAAAAGCTATTGGCTATCCGGAGAGGGGCCCTATATTTCTGTACAGCGCCACATCTTACGGCCATGGAGCCCTACCTACCTACATTTCCCCTCTCCCTATGCTTAACTAAACAGGGTGAAATTGTAATAATTAAAATATTTTTTAAAAAAAGTACAAAATGATTTTGCGATAACAAATATAAGGCACACCGGGCAAGTGATAATTGGGGGGTAACTGGGGGTAACGGAGTGTAACTTGGGAAAAAACTGGGGGAAATACTGACCAAGTACATTTTTTAAAGCAGTTGTTGGTGTTCTACAAACTGATGTTAATTTTTTCTAGCTGGCTCTTAACGAAAGACACGAGCCTATTTAATATACAGGGTCCGAAGATCAATGTCAGCAGGATCATTGCAATCGGCCCTACCAAGGTGGGTATCAGGGTGGTTAGCCACAGTGAATAGTTAAACCATGATTCAGACCACCCTTGTTGGGCTTCCCTGTCTCTTTTTCTTTGAGCCAATCTCTCTCTCCATTTTGCCATCGAGTCTCTAAGCTCTCCGGTGTGGTCAGCATAGAAACAACATTCCTCTTTCAGGGCGGCACAAAGGCCTCCTTGTTGCATAAACAGGAGGTCTAATCCCCGTCTATCCTGCAAAACAACCTCTGAAAGCGAGGAGAGGGATTGCTCCAAAAAAGGTTATGGATTTCTCAATTTTTTGTAGGTCTTCATTGATGGCGGCTTGTAGTTGAGACAGGCCTCGTTGCTTTGCTGTGTCACCAGGGAGGTCACTCCGTGGCTGTGCCGGCTGCTCCCAAACCAAGCAGAGTCACTATCGTTACAGCTGTCAGTACTTCTCTTTTTTGAAGTCTGCTATTAGCTTCTCCCCAATAATGGTACATTTCTTCTTCTGGATGGTATAGGACTCTAGGAAGAATCAAAATTTTACACAAAGTCAGCAGGGTCATCAAAAAGTTCAAGGGACACACAGGGGGTTACTCCTGATTGGTGGCAAATCCACATTCTGGGTGCGGACGGGATCGCCCATTTACGGGTTTTATCAACAACAACGGTTTCTGCGCAAACAGCACTATCCCAGCTTGCTAAGGTGGTATTACCAAAACACACGCCCAGGCCCCTGACTTGGTTCAAGGTGATTCCTTTCCGTGGTGTGTCCCACCTACACTGGGTTGGGCTGCTCTCTGATGAATAGTCAAAAGCAGCATTGAGGGCAATGCCCTCATAGAAGCGAGGATACACGTCATAACATAACCAACAAGAACTCGTGAGATCCGGGTCTGACTGATTCAGCGACCGGAAAATGGCATCTAACACGTTAAAAAATGGCTTGTTGGGCAAATGGTGAGAGTTCACGTTTGGTTGGCTTGAGGGAACTATTTGCTTGGTTGGTAAGGGATCGGCTGGAAGAGGGGTGTAAGTCGGAAAGCTTTCTTTTCTTTGTTGGTTATCACTTTTAATTATGACATTGGGGCCAATCGCTGTACTGCTTTTTACTTCCTGTTTTTTAATAAAAAACATTCCCCCCCTATCTGCCCCAGGTAGCCAGTATCTAATGCCCCAAGTTTTGCCGATAGTCCATCCCAGGTCATTTTCATTGGTTACGTTTAAGAAAATATATTGGCAGTCACATATTCTATTGAAGCCCCTGCCGTGGCATACTAGCCCTGCCAACCCATCTACTGTCCAAGCGGTGCAGCCTGTTGGCCCCCAACTGGTCTTAAGAAACGGCTCTGATTTTGCTACCTTCCAGCCAGACGCGATGGTTTCACAGCCCCAGCAGGAACAGTAATACTGATAAGGGACGTTGCAATAAGATTTGCCAGGGTTAGAGCTGGGACACATTTAATACATTGCAGTATTCAAACAGGGGGTGGAGAGGATTAGGTCACAGAGGTATGCCTGAAAGCTAGGGGGCCCCGGGGTAACAATCTTTTGTAGCATCTTCTGATCCTCCCATCTCGCCAGTACCCGTTCCCATGGTCGATGTTCATACGAGCCACTAGATGGCGTTACGAACCCCACCTGGGTCGGGGCTAGATGTTCTTCATTCGCGACATGCTTAATCATACTCGCGATGCTTGACCCCGCCAGCAGTGATCGCAGATTTCTTTCGTTCCCGAATTACACTGCTGACGTAAGCATTCTGCCACAACCGGGCCTTTTTGCTTCCGCGGGCAGGGTTGAAGAATCGACCGCTGCCTGGAATCGATCTACAAATTGTGTAAAGCTCTCACTTTCACTTTGCTTTATCATGGTTTGGCAACAACTCTAGAGGCTATGCGAATGGCTTGTCTGGCCACACAACTAGTTACCATAACTTCATGGGCCCGCAGGCCCTGGGCTTGTGCCTGGGGGGTAATCATTGTTGGGTCTGTACCCATTAGCCGCTGCAGGCTGGAGCCGTGTAGTGGATGATCCGCCCCAGTTACTTGGGCCAGTTGCCTCGCACAGTTGTCCTCCCATTCTTGTTTAAAAACGATCATCCCTGCCCCGTCAAAGATCAGTCTACAAGTTTGTTTTATATCGAACAGGAGCATATCGTCTCCCCCGAAGATACCATCTATGAGGGTGGAGACCATGGCAGAATTAAGTTCTTTATCCGCAACTGCTTTAACAATCGCTTGAACATCCTTAGGGTTTATTGGCGAGTGGACACTCTGTCCCCCGTCCGTCACCCTGACCGGGAACGCTAGCGTGGCCGATGGGGCCCAGTCGGCACACGCGATCCTTATTTTCCTCCAATCCATGAGAGGGATTCCTTCCCATCTCCATTTCTCTTTAATTTGGATGGGGATATTTCGATTCTTGGCTCTGTTCGCCTTCACTTCCTTAAGTTTGAATCAGTTCCGAGCCACTCGTCCCAGCTGGTCTCTGATCCGGAGTCGGAACTCGACTGACCGGCCACTTCCGGCTTCCAGTATCTTTTTGTCGGGCTCCGGCCCCGCCCACTCCCTTTGCGAGCGGGCTGTTCCCTCCCCCTTGGCTCACCCCGCCTTCTGATCGGCGGGCTGTTTGCCCTATAAGGGCATTATCCAAACGGACATTCTGATTGGTTCTCCGCCTCCTGCTCCCCATCTTTTTCCTTTATTGGCCGTCCCAATCTCCCTTTTCCGTCGCATTCTCCTCCCCCTCCCGTTCGCATGCGCTTGTTAGTTCCAGCACTTCCTCCCTTTTCCCGCCTGGGGCATCCTCGCCCCGCCCTTCCGCTCTCCGCTCGGCGCCATCTTGGGACGCGTACGGCGGTGGTTTGGCACAGCCTTTTCCAGGCAGTGATTGTCCCGCAGGGCCCCTGCCCTCCTCAACCAACCCACCCCAGAAGGATTTTGCTCGTTTCTGTCCCTCCGTAACCGGGACGGGGTTCGGGGATTGAGGGGACGTATCGCCCTCTCTCAGATCTTTAGGCTCACCGGAACCGTTATCGTCCGGGGGGTGCAAAGTCTGTGTGGCTGCCCCGACTCCTACTTTCGGGGTGACCAACAAACAGTCCTTTGCCGCCATCTAGTTCTCCTGCTCTTGTAGAGCCTTCTGCAGGGCCTGTACAACTTTCCCCCACGACTCAAGGTTTTTCCCAAAACCCGAGAACATCGTCTCCTCAGCTAACGCTTTAGTACACTTATCCCACACTTCAGGGTGGAGAATATCCACCGGCCGGTCAACGACCCCAAATTCTAAAAGCCTCGAAACGGCGAAAGTAAAATCTTTGGGTTCACAATCAATAGCCCGTTGCTTATAAAATTCAGATACTACCTTCACAACAGCTTCCATCCGCGTTGTTGGTCCGGGAGCGTCCTCCCCGCCGGGCTGGTCCAGCCGCTCGGGCCGCCTATTCACCTGATTCCTGGCGAGTAATTCCCGGGTTTCGGCACCACTTGTTGCCTTCATAGGCGTGGCGACCTAGTTCAGGAACAGCACGGCCACCAACCCCAGGCCGCTCAGGCCATCAGCTCACAGACACCAATGTGGTGGATGGCAAATGGCGTCTAGTGATAAGAGGCGCGGCCTCAGATAGCTTGGGTTTACAACGTCACTTCCGCCTGCTTACGTCATCAGCAAAACGCTATTGGCTATCCGGAGAGGGGCCCTACATTCCAGTCAGCGCGACATCTTCCGGCCGATAAGCCCCAACTACCCACAGAGTGGCGTAGAGCATGGTGTTGAGGTTGCCTCTGCACAGGTGACTGCAGCTGTTGCAATAGAAGAATTAAAGGCACTGGTACTGAAAGAAGATATAATAATAATAATAACAATAATAATACCACCAAAGCTGCACTGTGCTCTCAGCCTTTCTGTCTGGATGGCCGAGGAAGACATCCAGACATCTAAAGACCAAACTTTTATAGCACAAGGAAATGAGTTTGCTTCTGCTTTGGTGCACGTAGCTCTGGGCTGCAAGGCAAGAACCGAAAGCACTGCAGGAAAAAAAACCCAAACCAACAAACCCCAACTCTCTGTGAGCGTAGCTGTGAGTTACCACCTTCCTGCAACTCCTTTTGGATCAAGAAGTCCCCATATAGCGGCAGTGGATGGTCAGGATGCAGGAGAGGCGGTGAGGACCAGAGCCTGGCACCCATGGTGGGCATGCTACAGGACAGAGCCTTGGGTGCAGGATGCCCATCTCAGAAACACAAGGAAGGTGGAAAGTCACAGCAGGGCGTGGGGTTTTGTGTCTCCAAGAGACAGGAAAAGGCACAGAGGACAGGCTGGAGAGGTTGAGCCCAGCCTGACTGAGCTCCTTCAGCTCCATCATCCCTGCCAGGCATTTCTGAGCATTTAACAACCCTCAGTATTTTGCAGGGTCTTTGGTTTCCCTCCCCATAAGCTTAGCCAGCTGCTCGCCGAACCTTTACCATCTATGACGTCCCGTGCGTGTGTGTGTGCACGCCCATGGGGAGCCCAGGCACACAAGGAGAGATACCCATGGTGAGAGGACAGGCCCGTGTTGCCCAGTTCTGCAAGATCTGCTGGGGATGAAGGATGCAAAACACAGTCCATTTTCACCTTTCCTAACCTGATCCACAACAGCTTGCAACTCCAGGGTACCAATGAAGAATCCCAAAGTGGCGGGGAGACATCCAAGAGGCAAATAAGGAAAAGCGGTTAATTTGGCTAGGGAATACAAATAGAAAGTAAAACCGAGTTGGTGTTAAATTAACTCGGGGGTTTTACTAGCACCACGAGCATGTAAACATGCATCTTATTTTTTCATCTTTCTCCTAATTTTTCCTTTTAGAGGCGATGACCAAATTGCAGCCAGGGTGGCAGCATGTTGCAGTGTAAATCGGGCTGGTCTGGCTCTTCCCCCCAAATAAATCCTTGCGTTATCCTGAGTGGGCAACAGAGGCTGTGCAGCCGGGGATGGAGCGATGGAGTCAGAGGAGCAGCAAACAGCCAGAAGAGGGTTTTACTGCTGCAAAAAATAAAGTGGTAAATCTGGGGGGCATTCTAAAGGAGGCAGGAAAGGTCAAGTGGAAGGGTTAATTCTTGAGGATGACAAGGGTGAAGAAAACTTCCAACAGTGTCAGGATGGCCGAGTGGTCCAAGGCGCCAGACTCAAGGCTCTGCTGTCCCTGCCTGGGGGTTTCTGGCCCCCGAATGGAGGCGTGGGTTCAAATCCCACTTCTGACCCACCTTTTCTCCTGAAAGCTGAGGTTTTAAATCATTTTTTAAAAAAATAATCCTTCCGTTATGCCCGCACCTGAGTCTGGCAAAACGCCGATTCTCCATTTCCTCTCCCCACCCCACCCCACCTCCCCCGCCCCCAAAGCCACGGTGCGGTACCAATCTCCACTGTTCACCCGTCGCCAGCTGCACCCACACGTGGAAGAAAACCACACGGAGGGACAGGCGGTGGCAGCGGGGTGCACGCGGCCCCACAGGTGGTGGTCGGCACCAACACCCACCTGCCGCTTCCCTGGTGGTCTAGCGGTTAGGATTCACCACTCCTGCTGCCATGGCCCAGACTCAATTCCCGGGCCAGGCTGATCTTGCTTCTTTTTAAGAACCACTGCTTTAATTGTCATGGGTAACAAGTTGATGAGGGATGGGTTTAGCGGAACTCAGGTATCACTGTCCTGGGGTAACTTAGACCGGTGGGACTTCTTCCCCAGCTTGCAGCCATTCCCATCACCTGCTGGTAGTTAAAGTATGCATATTCAAGAATCTATAACCGCCTACTTGCAGCATGGGGGCGGTGAAAGCCTGTATTTCTCTAAGGTCAACAAACACTGACAGATTCTCAGTAACAAAACACTGAGCCACAGCCCAGACCCTCACCACCCTTTCCTTCAAGAGAACCCACCACCACCACCACAGGCTTCTGTATATTCGGACTTTATTGCAATGCTACGCTGACTCTTTCATCTGGCAGACTCCCCACTCCACCTGGCGCATTGCTCCGATCTTCCCAAAGTGGTGGTTGCACAGCTCTTGTCAGCAATGGGGAGCCTCGGGGCCTTCATTCCTCTCCCTTGAGCTTTAGAACTTGTTTGCCAGCCAGCCAGAGCTCAAGGGAGGGACGGTGTTGTCTCTAGCGCCTGTTTCTAGAGAGCACGGAGGTGCTGTCTAGGTCCCAGCACATGGCCTTGGCCTGCATGCACTGCAAGGCAGCTTTGGCTTGCTTGAGGCTGCTGGCAAGGATGTCCCTTGGCCGCTTGGTCTTGGTCAGCCCCTGCCCGTAGGCCATGACAACAAGCCCCTTCCGGTGGAAGAGAAGCCACGTGGCCTTGGCGCTGGTGCGGCGGGCACGTTTCAGCAGAGTGCTTTTCCTCTGCTTCTTTGCAGGCCGACGCTTCACCTGCCTCAAGGGCTTCCCCGCCTTGGACAGGGATCTCTTGTGCTGGAGGCCTCTTCCACGCTGGGTCTTTCCTCCGCGCTGGGTCCTCCTTCCCCGCTGGGTCCTCCTCTTTCTTTGCGTCGCAGATGCCATAGCTCAGCCTTGCCACCACGCTGGCCAGACGCCTCAGTGCTGCGGGACACCCCAGCGCCCCAATTTATACCCGCGGGCATGCAAATGAGGGGGGGGTCCGAGCCCTGCCATTGGCCAAGTGACCAGTGGTGACACCCCCCCAAGTCACAATGTAGAGAATCCTGGCCCGCATCACTGGGGTCCCTCGTGCCCATGGCAACCAGGCAACCGCAAGGGCTGAGGACTGCCACGACCCCTCACTCCTCTGTGACACTCACCCTCCCAACGGAAATCTTCCACCCATCCTAAAAGAACAGCACTTATTTCTTGGAGTTTCACCCCAGTCTCAAAAGTTTTGGCTCACAGTTGCACGACCTTGCCAAGTACACGCCGACACGTGTCCTGGGAGTCTTCTGGGCAAGCAGGTAAAGCATGACAAGAAAACCCTTGGAGAGAGCATCCTTCCTCAACAGAACCTGCCTGCACGTCTTAGACCCGTGTCTGCCAGCTTGAAGACTCATTATAGCTAATTGCTCTGTCAACAAACCCACCCAGGTACACCCCCGGTTTTTCCCTCCTGGCGCTTTACATACATAGCTCATGTCCACATCCACATGTCGACACTCACGCAACCTCGCACCTCCCATGCTTCTTTCGAGCTCCTCCGTGCACTGTCAACACCACAGTTGATGTCCCACACCAACATCTACCAGCTGTCCTTCTGGAGGACCAAACCCTGACTTTTTTCCTCTCCTCCCTTTGTAAAGAAAAAACAACATTAAAGCTAGAAGACAACTACTTAGAAGCAAAAAACGGTCCCTCCTTGCCCCGTCCCATGTGTGCTGATTCGATCTGGTTTTCATCCCTCCCACTGTCCTTCTCCGAGCCTCATGTCACAGCTGCTTTCAGGTGGAAGGAAACTCCATTTCCAGTAATCTTCAGGGAAGCAGCAGATCGGAGCAGGAACGTGGGAGGAACTTCTTTTGAGTCCTTCAGTTTCCCTTCTACCTTCAGATATTTGATGACTAAATTCATAAACCCCCACAGTATTGTTGAGATTTGAGTGGCGTAGAGCATGGTGTTGAGGTTGTCTCTGCACAGGTGACTGCAGCTGTTGCAATAGAAGAATTAAAGGCACTGGTACTGAAAGAAGATATAATAATAATAATAACAATAATAATACCACCAAAGCTGCACTGTGCTCTCAGCCTTTCTGTCTGGATGGCCGAGGAAGACATCCAGACATCTAAAGACCAAACTTTTATAGCACAAGGAAATGAGTTTGCTTCTGCTTTGGTGCACGTAGCTCTGGGCTGCAAGGCAAGAACCGAAAGCACTGCAGGAAAAAAAACCCAAACCAACAAACCCCAACTCTCTGTGAGCGTAGCTGTGAGTTACCACCTTCCTGCAACTCCTTTTGGATCAAGAAGTCCCCATATAGCGGCAGTGGATGGTCAGGATGCAGGAGAGGCGGTGAGGACCAGAGCCTGGCACCCATGGTGGGCATGCTACAGGACAGAGCCTTGGGTGCAGGATGCCCATCTCAGAAACACAAGGAAGGTGGAAAGTCACAGCAGGGCGTGGGGTTTTGTGTCTCCAAGAGACAGGAAAAGGCACAGAGGACAGGCTGGAGAGGTTGAGCCCAGCCTGACTGAGCTCCTTCAGCTCCATCATCCCTGCTAGGCATTTCTGAGCATTTAACAACCCTCAGTATTTTGCAGGGTCTTTGGTTTCCCTCCCCATAAGCTTAGCCAGCTGCTCGCCGAACCTTTACCATCTATGACGTCCCGTGCGTGTGTGTGTGCACGCCCATGGGGAGCCCAGGCACACAAGGAGAGATACCCATGGTGAGAGGACAGGCCCGTGTTGCCCAGTTCTGCAAGATCTGCTGGGGATGAAGGATGCAAAACACAGTCCATTTTCACCTTTCCTAACCTGATCCACAACAGCTTGCAACTCCAGGGTAGCAATGAAGAATCCCAAAGTGGCGGGGAGACATCCAAGAGGCAAATAAGGAAAAGCGGTTAATTTGGCTAGGGAATACAAATAGAAAGTAAAACCGAGTTGGTGTTAAATTAACTCGGGGGTTTTACTAGCACCACGAGCATGTAAACATGCATCTTATTTTTTCATCTTTCTCCTAATTTTTCCTTTTAGAGGCGATGACCAAATTGCAGCCAGGGTGGCAGCATGTTGCAGTGTAAATCGGGCTGGTCTGGCTCTTCCCCCCAAATAAATCCTTGCGTTATCCTGAGTGGGCAACAGAGGCTGTGCAGCCGGGGATGGAGCGATGGAGTCAGAGGAGCAGCAAACAGCCAGAAGAGGGTTTTACTGCTGCAAAAAATAAAGTGGTAAATCTGGGGGGCATTCTAAAGGAGGCAGGAAAGGTCAAGTGGAAGGGTTAATTCTTGAGGATGACAAGGGTGAAGAAAACTTCCAACAGTGTCAGGATGGCCGAGTGGTCCAAGGCGCCAGACTCAAGGCTCTGCTGTCCCTGCCTGGGGGTTTCTGGCCCCCGAATGGAGGCGTGGGTTCAAATCCCACTTCTGACCCACCTTTTCTCCTGAAAGCTGAGGTTTTAAATCATTTTTTAAAAAAATAATCCTTCCGTTATGCCCGCACCTGAGTCTGGCAAAACGCCGATTCTCCATTTCCTCTCCCCACCCCACCCCACCTCCCCCGCCCCCAAAGCCACGGTGCGGTACCAATCTCCACTGTTCACCCGTCGCCAGCTGCACCCACACGTGGAAGAAAACCACACGGAGGGACAGGCGGTGGCAGCGGGGTGCACGCGGCCCCACAGGTGGTGGTCGGCACCAACACCCACCTGCCGCTTCCCTGGTGGTCTAGCGGTTAGGATTCACCACTCCTGCTGCCATGGCCCAGACTCAATTCCCGGGCCAGGCTGATCTTGCTTCTTTTTAAGAACCACTGCTTTAATTGTCATGGGTAACAAGTTGATGAGGGATGGGTTTAGCGGAACTCAGGTATCACTGTCCTGGGGTAACTTAGACCGGTGGGACTTCTTCCCCAGCTTGCAGCCATTCCCATCACCTGCTGGTAGTTAAAGTATGCCTATTCAAGAATCTATAACCGCCTACTTGCAGCATGGGGGCGGTGAAAGCCTGTATTTCTCTAAGGTCAACAAACACTGACAGATTCTCAGTAACAAAACACTGAGCCACAGCCCAGACCCTCACCACCCTTTCCTTCAAGAGAACCCACCACCACCACCACAGGCTTCTGTATATTCGGACTTTATTGCAATGCTACGCTGACTCTTTCATCTGGCAGACTCCCCACTCCACCTGGCGCATTGCTCCGATCTTCCCAAAGTGGTGGTTGCACAGCTCTTGTCAGCAATGGGGAGCCTCGGGGCCTTCATTCCTCTCCCTTGAGCTTTAGAACTTGTTTGCCAGCCAGCCAGAGCTCAAGGGAGGGACGGTGTTGTCTCTAGCGCCTGTTTCTAGAGAGCACGGAGGTGCTGTCTAGGTCCCAGCACATGGCCTTGGCCTGCATGCGCTGCAAGGCAGCTTTGGCTTGCTTGAGGCTGCTGGCAAGGATGTCCCTTGGCCGCTTGGTCTTGGTCAGCCCCTGCCCGTAGGCCATGACAACAAGCCCCTTCCGGTGGAAGAGAAGCCACGTGGCCTTGGCGCTGGTGCGGCGGGCACGTTTCAGCAGAGTGCTTTTCCTCTGCTTCTTTGCAGGCCGACGCTTCACCTGCCTCAAGGGCTTCCCCGCCTTGGACAGGGATCTCTTGTGCTGGAGGCCTCTTCCGCGCTGGGTCTTTCCTCCGCGCTGGGTCCTCCTTCCCCGCTGGGTCCTCCTCTTTCTTTGCGTCGCAGATGCCATAGCTCAGCCTTGCCACCGCGCTGGCCAGACGCCTCAGTGCTGCGGGACACCCCAGCGCCCCAATTTATACCCGCGGGCATGCAAATGAGGGGGGGGTCCGAGCCCTGCCATTGGCCAAGTGACCAGTGGTGACACCCCCCCAAGTCACAATGTAGAGAATCCTGGCCCGCGTCACTGGGGTCCCTCGTGCCCATGGCAACCAGGCAACCGCAAGGGCTGAGGACTGCCACGACCCCTCACTCCTCTGTGACACTCACCCTCCCAACGGAAATCTTCCACCCATCCTAAAAGAACAGCACTTATTTCTTGGAGTTTCACCCCAGTCTCAAAAGTTTTGGCTCACAGTTGCACGACCTTGCCAAGTACACGCCGACACGTGTCCTGGGAGTCTTCTGGGCAAGCAGGTAAAGCATGACAAGAAAACCCTTGGAGAGAGCATCCTTCCTCAACAGAACCTGCCTGCACGTCTTAGACCCGTGTCTGCCAGCTTGAAGACTCATTATAGCTAATTGCTTTGTCAACAAACCCACCCAGGTACACCCCCGGTTTTTCCCTCCTGGCGCTTTACATACATAGCTCATGTCCACATCCACATGTCGACACTCACGCAACCTCGCACCTCCCATGCTTCTTTCGAGCTCCTCCGTGCACTGTCAACACCACAGTTGATGTCCCACACCAACATCTACCAGCTGTCCTTCTGGAGGACCAAACCCTGACTTTTTTCCTCTCCTCCCTTTGTAAAGAAAAAACAACATTAAAGCTAGAAGACAACTACTTAGAAGCAAAAAACGGTCCCTCCTTGCCCCGTCCCATGTGTGCTGATTCGATCTGGTTTTCATCCCTCCCACTGTCCTTCTCCGAGCCTCATGTCACAGCTGCTTTCAGGTGGAAGGAAACTCCATTTCCAGTAATCTTCAGGGAAGCAGCAGATCGGAGCAGGAACGTGGGAGGAACTTCTTTTGAATCCTTCAGTTTCCCTTCTGCCTTCAGATATTTGATGACTAAATTCATAAACCCCCACAGTATTGTTGAGATTTGAGTGGCGTAGAGCATGGTGTTGAGGTTGCCTCTGCACAGGTGACTGCAGCTGTTGCAATAGAAGAATTAAAGGCACTGGTACTGAAAGAAGATATAATAATAATAATAACAATAATAATACCACCAAAGCTGCACTGTGCTCTCAGCCTTTCTGTCTGGATGGCCGAGGAAGACATCCAGACATCTAAAGACCAAACTTTTATAGCACAAGGAAATGAGTTTGCTTCTGCTTTGGTGCACGTAGCTCTGGGCTGCAAGGCAAGAACCGAAAGCACTGCAGGAAAAAAAACCCAAACCAACAAACCCCAACTCTCTGTGAGCGTAGCTGTGAGTTACCACCTTCCTGCAACTCCTTTTGGATCAAGAAGTCCCCATATAGCGGCAGTGGATGGTCAGGATGCAGGAGAGGCGGTGAGGACCAGAGCCTGGCACCCATGGTGGGCATGCTACAGGACAGAGCCTTGGGTGCAGGATGCCCATCTCAGAAACACAAGGAAGGTGGAAAGTCACAGCAGGGCGTGGGGTTTTGTGTCTCCAAGAGACAGGAAAAGGCACAGAGGACAGGCTGGAGAGGTTGAGCCCAGCCTGACTGAGCTCCTTCAGCTCCATCATCCCTGCCAGGCATTTCTGAGCATTTAACAACCCTCAGTATTTTGCAGGGTCTTTGGTTTCCCTCCCCATAAGCTTAGCCAGCTGCTCGCCGAACCTTTACCATCTATGACGTCCCGTGCGTGTGTGTGTGCACGCCCATGGGGAGCCCAGGCACACAAGGAGAGATACCCATGGTGAGAGGACAGGCCCGTGTTGCCCAGTTCTGCAAGATCTGCTGGGGATGAAGGATGCAAAACACAGTCCATTTTCACCTTTCCTAACCTGATCCACAACAGCTTGCAACTCCAGGGTAGCAATGAAGAATCCCAAAGTGGCGGGGAGACATCCAAGAGGCAAATAAGGAAAAGCGGTTAATTTGGCTAGGGAATACAAATAGAAAGTAAAACCGAGTTGGTGTTAAATTAACTCGGGGGTTTTACTAGCACCACGAGCATGTAAACATGCATCTTATTTTTTCATCTTTCTCCTAATTTTTCCTTTTAGAGGCGATGACCAAATTGCAGCCAGGGTGGCAGCATGTTGCAGTGTAAATCGGGCTGGTCTGGCTCTTCCCCCCAAATAAATCCTTGCGTTATCCTGAGTGGGCAACAGAGGCTGTGCAGCCGGGGATGGAGCGATGGAGTCAGAGGAGCAGCAAACAGCCAGAAGAGGGTTTTACTGCTGCAAAAAATAAAGTGGTAAATCTGGGGGGCATTCTAAAGGAGGCAGGAAAGGTCAAGTGGAAGGGTTAATTCTTGAGGATGACAAGGGTGAAGAAAACTTCCAACAGTGTCAGGATGGCCGAGTGGTCCAAGGCGCCAGACTCAAGGCTCTGCTGTCCCTGCCTGGGGGTTTCTGGCCCCCGAATGGAGGCGTGGGTTCAAATCCCACTTCTGACCCACCTTTTCTCCTGAAAGCTGAGGTTTTAAATCATTTTTTAAAAAAATAATCCTTCCGTTATGCCCGCACCTGAGTCTGGCAAAACGCCGATTCTCCATTTCCTCTCCCCACCCCACCCCACCTCCCCCGCCCCCAAAGCCACGGTGCGGTACCAATCTCCACTGTTCACCCGTCGCCAGCTGCACCCACACGTGGAAGAAAACCACACGGAGGGACAGGCGGTGGCAGCGGGGTGCACGCGGCCCCACAGGTGGTGGTCGGCACCAACACCCACCTGCCGCTTCCCTGGTGGTCTAGCGGTTAGGATTCACCACTCCTGCTGCCATGGCCCAGACTCAATTCCCGGGCCAGGCTGATCTTGCTTCTTTTTAAGAACCACTGCTTTAATTGTCATGGGTAACAAGTTGATGAGGGATGGGTTTAGCGGAACTCAGGTATCACTGTCCTGGGGTAACTTAGACCGGTGGGACTTCTTCCCCAGCTTTCAGCCATTCCCATCACCTGCTGGTAGTTAAAGTATGCATATTCAAGAATCTATAACCGCCTACTTGCAGCATGGGGGCGGTGAAAGCCTGTATTTCTCTAAGGTCAACAAACACTGACAGATTCTCAGTAACAAAACACTGAGCCACAGCCCAGACCCTCACCACCCTTTCCTTCAAGAGAACCCACCACCACCACCACAGGCTTCTGTATATTCGGACTTTATTGCAATGCTACGCTGACTCTTTCATCTGGCAGACTCCCCACTCCACCTGGCGCATTGCTCCGATCTTCCCAAAGTGGTGGTTGCACAGCTCTTGTCAGCAATGGGGAGCCTCGGGGCCTTCATTCCTCTCCCTTGAGCTTTAGAACTTGTTTGCCAGCCAGCCAGAGCTCAAGGGAGGGACGGTGTTGTCTCTAGCGCCTGTTTCTAGAGAGCACGGAGGTGCTGTCTAGGTCCCAGCACATGGCCTTGGCCTGCATGCGCTGCAAGGCAGCTTTGGCTTGCTTGAGGCTGCTGGCAAGGATGTCCCTTGGCCGCTTGGTCTTGGTCAGCCCCTGCCCGTAGGCCATGACAACAAGCCCCTTCCGGTGGAAGAGAAGCCACGTGGCCTTGGCGCTGGTGCGGCGGGCACGTTTCAGCAGAGTGCTTTTCCTCTGCTTCTTTGCAGGCCGACGCTTCACCTGCCTCAAGGGCTTCCCCGCCTTGGACAGGGATCTCTTGTGCTGGAGGCCTCTTCCGCGCTGGGTCTTTCCTCCGCGCTGGGTCCTCCTTCCCCGCTGGGTCCTCCTCTTTCTTTGCGTCGCAGATGCCATAGCTCAGCCTTGCCACCGCGCTGGCCAGACGCCTCAGTGCTGCGGGACACCCCAGCGCCCCAATTTATACCCGCGGGCATGCAAATGAGGGGGGGGTCCGAGCCCTGCCATTGGCCAAGTGACCAGTGGTGACACCCCCCCAAGCCACAATGTAGAGAATCCTGGCCCGCGTCACTGGGGTCCCTCGTGCCCATGGCAACCAGGCAACCGCAAGGGCTGAGGACTGCCACGACCCCTCACTCCTCTGTGACACTCACCCTCCCAACGGAAATCTTCCACCCATCCTAAAAGAACAGCACTTATTTCTTGGAGTTTCACCCCAGTCTCAAAAGTTTTGGCTCACAGTTGCACGACCTTGCCAAGTACACGCCGACACGTGTCCTGGGAGTCTTCTGGGCAAGCAGGTAAAGCATGACAAGAAAACCCTTGGAGAGAGCATCCTTCCTCAACAGAACCTGCCTGCACGTCTTAGACCCGTGTCTGCCAGCTTGAAGACTCATTATAGCTAATTGCTTTGTCAACAAACCCACCCAGGTACACCCCCGGTTTTTCCCTCCTGGCGCTTTACATACATAGCTCATGTCCACATCCACATGTCGACACTCACGCAACCTCGCACCTCCCATGCTTCTTTCGAGCTCCTCCGTGCACTGTCAACACCACAGTTGATGTCCCACACCAACATCTACCAGCTGTCCTTCTGGAGGACCAAACCCTGACTTTTTTCCTCTCCTCCCTTTGTAAAGAAAAAACAACATTAAAGCTAGAAGACAACTACTTAGAAGCAAAAAACGGTCCCTCCTTGCCCCGTCCCATGTGTGCTGATTCGATCTGGTTTTCATCCCTCCCACTGTCCTTCTCCGAGCCTCATGTCACAGCTGCTTTCAGGTGGAAGGAAACTCCATTTCCAGTAATCTTCAGGGAAGCAGCAGATCGGAGCAGGAACGTGGGAGGAACTTCTTTTGAATCCTTCAGTTTCCCTTCTACCTTCAGATATTTGATGACTAAATTCATAAACCCCCACAGTATTGTTGAGATTTGAGTGGCGTAGAGCATGGTGTTGAGGTTGTCTCTGCACAGGTGACTGCAGCTGTTGCAATAGAAGAATTAAAGGCACTGGTACTGAAAGAAGATATAATAATAATAATAACAATAATAATACCACCAAAGCTGCACTGTGCTCTCAGCCTTTCTGTCTGGATGGCCGAGGAAGACATCCAGACATCTAAAGACCAAACTTTTATAGCACAAGGAAATGAGTTTGCTTCTGCTTTGGTGCACGTAGCTCTGGGCTGCAAGGCAAGAACCGAAAGCACTGCAGGAAAAAAAACCCAAACCAACAAACCCCAACTCTCTGTGAGCGTAGCTGTGAGTTACCACCTTCCTGCAACTCCTTTTGGATCAAGAAGTCCCCATATAGCGGCAGTGGATGGTCAGGATGCAGGAGAGGCGGTGAGGACCAGAGCCTGGCACCCATGGTGGGCATGCTACAGGACAGAGCCTTGGGTGCAGGATGCCCATCTCAGAAACACAAGGAAGGTGGAAAGTCACAGCAGGGCGTGGGGTTTTGTGTCTCCAAGAGACAGGAAAAGGCACAGAGGACAGGCTGGAGAGGTTGAGCCCAGCCTGACTGAGCTCCTTCAGCTCCATCATCCCTGCCAGGCATTTCTGAGCATTTAACAACCCTCAGTATTTTGCAGGGTCTTTGGTTTCCCTCCCCATAAGCTTAGCCAGCTGCTCGCCGAACCTTTACCATCTATGACGTCCCGTGCGTGTGTGTGTGCACGCCCATGGGGAGCCCAGGCACACAAGGAGAGATACCCATGGTGAGAGGACAGGCCCGTGTTGCCCAGTTCTGCAAGATCTGCTGGGGATGAAGGATGCAAAACACAGTCCATTTTCACCTTTCCTAACCTGATCCACAACAGCTTGCAACTCCAGGGTACCAATGAAGAATCCCAAAGTGGCGGGGAGACATCCAAGAGGCAAATAAGGAAAAGCGGTTAATTTGGCTAGGGAATACAAATAGAAAGTAAAACCGAGTTGGTGTTAAATTAACTCGGGGGTTTTACTAGCACCACGAGCATGTAAACATGCATCTTATTTTTTCATCTTTCTCCTAATTTTTCCTTTTAGAGGCGATGACCAAATTGCAGCCAGGGTGGCAGCATGTTGCAGTGTAAATCGGGCTGGTCTGGCTCTTCCCCCCAAATAAATCCTTGCGTTATCCTGAGTGGGCAACAGAGGCTGTGCAGCCGGGGATGGAGCGATGGAGTCAGAGGAGCAGCAAACAGCCAGAAGAGGGTTTTACTGCTGCAAAAAATAAAGTGGTAAATCTGGGGGGCATTCTAAAGGAGGCAGGAAAGGTCAAGTGGAAGGGTTAATTCTTGAGGATGACAAGGGTGAAGAAAACTTCCAACAGTGTCAGGATGGCCGAGTGGTCCAAGGCGCCAGACTCAAGGCTCTGCTGTCCCTGCCTGGGGGTTTCTGGCCCCCGAATGGAGGCGTGGGTTCAAATCCCACTTCTGACCCACCTTTTCTCCTGAAAGCTGAGGTTTTAAATCATTTTTTAAAAAAATAATCCTTCCGTTATGCCCGCACCTGAGTCTGGCAAAACGCCGATTCTCCATTTCCTCTCCCCACCCCACCCCACCTCCCCCGCCCCCAAAGCCACGGTGCGGTACCAATCTCCACTGTTCACCCGTCGCCAGCTGCACCCACACGTGGAAGAAAACCACACGGAGGGACAGGTGGTGGCAGCGGGGTGCACGCGGCCCCACAGGTGGTGGTCGGCACCAACACCCACCTGCCGCTTCCCTGGTGGTCTAGCGGTTAGGATTCACCACTCCTGCTGCCATGGCCCAGACTCAATTCCCGGGCCAGGCTGATCTTGCTTCTTTTTAAGAACCACTGCTTTAATTGTCATGGGTAACAAGTTGATGAGGGATGGGTTTAGCGGAACTCAGGTATCACTGTCCTGGGGTAACTTAGACCGGTGGGACTTCTTCCCCAGCTTTCAGCCATTCCCATCACCTGCTGGTAGTTAAAGTATGCATATTCAAGAATCTATAACCGCCTACTTGCAGCATGGGGGCGGTGAAAGCCTGTATTTCTCTAAGGTCAACAAACACTGACAGATTCTCAGTAACAAAACACTGAGCCACAGCCCAGACCCTCACCACCCTTTCCTTCAAGAGAACCCACCACCACCACCACAGGCTTCTGTATATTCGGACTTTATTGCAATGCTACGCTGACTCTTTCATCTGGCAGACTCCCCACTCCACCTGGCGCATTGCTCCGATCTTCCCAAAGTGGTGGTTGCACAGCTCTTGTCAGCAATGGGGAGCCTCGGGGCCTTCATTCCTCTCCCTTGAGCTTTAGAACTTGTTTGCCAGCCAGCCAGAGCTCAAGGGAGGGACGGTGTTGTCTCTAGCGCCTGTTTCTAGAGAGCACGGAGGTGCTGTCTAGGTCCCAGCACATGGCCTTGGCCTGCATGCGCTGCAAGGCAGCTTTGGCTTGCTTGAGGCTGCTGGCAAGGATGTCCCTTGGCCGCTTGGTCTTGGTCAGCCCCTGCCCGTAGGCCATGACAACAAGCCCCTTCCGGTGGAAGAGAAGCCACGTGGCCTTGGCGCTGGTGCGGCGGGCACGTTTCAGCAGAGTGCTTTTCCTCTGCTTCTTTGCAGGCCGACGCTTCACCTGCCTCAAGGGCTTCCCCGCCTTGGACAGGGATCTCTTGTGCTGGAGGCCTCTTCCGCGCTGGGTCTTTCCTCCGCGCTGGGTCCTCCTTCCCCGCTGGGTCCTCCTCTTTCTTTGCGTCGCAGATGCCATAGCTCAGCCTTGCCACCGCGCTGGCCAGACGCCTCAGTGCTGCGGGACACCCCAGCGCCCCAATTTATACCCGCGGGCATGCAAATGAGGGGGGGGTCCGAGCCCTGCCATTGGCCAAGTGACCAGTGGTGACACCCCCCCAAGTCACAATGTAGAGAATCCTGGCCCGCGTCACTGGGGTCCCTCGTGCCCATGGCAACCAGGCAACCGCAAGGGCTGAGGACTGCCACGACCCCTCACTCCTCTGTGACACTCACCCTCCCAACGGAAATCTTCCACCCATCCTAAAAGAACAGCACTTATTTCTTGGAGTTTCACCCCAGTCTCAAAAGTTTTGGCTCACAGTTGCACGACCTTGCCAAGTACACGCCGACACGTGTCCTGGGAGTCTTCTGGGCAAGCAGGTAAAGCATGACAAGAAAACCCTTGGAGAGAGCATCCTTCCTCAACAGAACCTGCCTGCACGTCTTAGACCCGTGTCTGCCAGCTTGAAGACTCATTATAGCTAATTGCTTTGTCAACAAACCCACCCAGGTACACCCCCGGTTTTTCCCTCCTGGCGCTTTACATACATAGCTCATGTCCACATCCACATGTCGACACTCACGCAACCTCGCACCTCCCATGCTTCTTTCGAGCTCCTCCGTGCACTGTCAACACCACAGTTGATGTCCCACACCAACATCTACCAGCTGTCCTTCTGGAGGACCAAACCCTGACTTTTTTCCTCTCCTCCCTTTGTAAAGAAAAAACAACATTAAAGCTAGAAGACAACTACTTAGAAGCAAAAAACGGTCCCTCCTTGCCCCGTCCCATGTGTGCTGATTCGATCTGGTTTTCATCCCTCCCACTGTCCTTCTCCGAGCCTCATGTCACAGCTGCTTTCAGGTGGAAGGAAACTCCATTTCCAGTAATCTTCAGGGAAGCAGCAGATCGGAGCAGGAACGTGGGAGGAACTTCTTTTGAATCCTTCAGTTTCCCTTCTACCTTCAGATATTTGATGACTAAATTCATAAACCCCCACAGTATTGTTGAGATTTGAGTGGCGTAGAGCATGGTGTTGAGGTTGTCTCTGCACAGGTGACTGCAGCTGTTGCAATAGAAGAATTAAAGGCACTGGTACTGAAAGAAGATATAATAATAATAATAACAATAATAATACCACCAAAGCTGCACTGTGCTCTCAGCCTTTCTGTCTGGATGGCCGAGGAAGACATCCAGACATCTAAAGACCAAACTTTTATAGCACAAGGAAATGAGTTTGCTTCTGCTTTGGTGCACGTAGCTCTGGGCTGCAAGGCAAGAACCGAAAGCACTGCAGGAAAAAAAACCCAAACCAACAAACCCCAACTCTCTGTGAGCGTAGCTGTGAGTTACCACCTTCCTGCAACTCCTTTTGGATCAAGAAGTCCCCATATAGCGGCAGTGGATGGTCAGGATGCAGGAGAGGCGGTGAGGACCAGAGCCTGGCACCCATGGTGGGCATGCTACAGGACAGAGCCTTGGGTGCAGGATGCCCATCTCAGAAACACAAGGAAGGTGGAAAGTCACAGCAGGGCGTGGGGTTTTGTGTCTCCAAGAGACAGGAAAAGGCACAGAGGACAGGCTGGAGAGGTTGAGCCCAGCCTGACTGAGCTCCTTCAGCTCCATCATCCCTGCCAGGCATTTCTGAGCATTTAACAACCCTCAGTATTTTGCAGGGTCTTTGGTTTCCCTCCCCATAAGCTTAGCCAGCTGCTCGCCGAACCTTTACCATCTATGACGTCCCGTGCGTGTGTGTGTGCACGCCCATGGGGAGCCCAGGCACACAAGGAGAGATACCCATGGTGAGAGGACAGGCCCGTGTTGCCCAGTTCTGCAAGATCTGCTGGGGATGAAGGATGCAAAACACAGTCCATTTTCACCTTTCCTAACCTGATCCACAACAGCTTGCAACTCCAGGGTAGCAATGAAGAATCCCAAAGTGGCGGGGAGACATCCAAGAGGCAAATAAGGAAAAGCGGTTAATTTGGCTAGGGAATACAAATAGAAAGTAAAACCGAGTTGGTGTTAAATTAACTCGGGGGTTTTACTAGCACCACGAGCATGTAAACATGCATCTTATTTTTTCATCTTTCTCCTAATTTTTCCTTTTAGAGGCGATGACCAAATTGCAGCCAGGGTGGCAGCATGTTGCAGTGTAAATCGGGCTGGTCTGGCTCTTCCCCCCAAATAAATCCTTGCGTTATCCTGAGTGGGCAACAGAGGCTGTGCAGCCGGGGATGGAGCGATGGAGTCAGAGGAGCAGCAAACAGCCAGAAGAGGGTTTTACTGCTGCAAAAAATAAAGTGGTAAATCTGGGGGGCATTCTAAAGGAGGCAGGAAAGGTCAAGTGGAAGGGTTAATTCTTGAGGATGACAAGGGTGAAGAAAACTTCCAACAGTGTCAGGATGGCCGAGTGGTCCAAGGCGCCAGACTCAAGGCTCTGCTGTCCCTGCCTGGGGGTTTCTGGCCCCCGAATGGAGGCGTGGGTTCAAATCCCACTTCTGACCCACCTTTTCTCCTGAAAGCTGAGGTTTTAAATCATTTTTTAAAAAAATAATCCTTCCGTTATGCCCGCACCTGAGTCTGGCAAAACGCCGATTCTCCATTTCCTCTCCCCACCCCACCCCACCTCCCCCGCCCCCAAAGCCACGGTGCGGTACCAATCTCCACTGTTCACCCGTCGCCAGCTGCACCCACACGTGGAAGAAAACCACACGGAGGGACAGGTGGTGGCAGCGGGGTGCACGCGGCCCCACAGGTGGTGGTCGGCACCAACACCCACCTGCCGCTTCCCTGGTGGTCTAGCGGTTAGGATTCACCACTCCTGCTGCCATGGCCCAGACTCAATTCCCGGGCCAGGCTGATCTTGCTTCTTTTTAAGAACCACTGCTTTAATTGTCATGGGTAACAAGTTGATGAGGGATGGGTTTAGCGGAACTCAGGTATCACTGTCCTGGGGTAACTTAGACCGGTGGGACTTCTTCCCCAGCTTTCAGCCATTCCCATCACCTGCTGGTAGTTAAAGTATGCATATTCAAGAATCTATAACCGCCTACTTGCAGCATGGGGGCGGTGAAAGCCTGTATTTCTCTAAGGTCAACAAACACTGACAGATTCTCAGTAACAAAACACTGAGCCACAGCCCAGACCCTCACCACCCTTTCCTTCAAGAGAACCCACCACCACCACCACAGGCTTCTGTATATTCGGACTTTATTGCAATGCTACGCTGACTCTTTCATCTGGCAGACTCCCCACTCCACCTGGCGCATTGCTCCGATCTTCCCAAAGTGGTGGTTGCACAGCTCTTGTCAGCAATGGGGAGCCTCGGGGCCTTCATTCCTCTCCCTTGAGCTTTAGAACTTGTTTGCCAGCCAGCCAGAGCTCAAGGGAGGGACGGTGTTGTCTCTAGCGCCTGTTTCTAGAGAGCACGGAGGTGCTGTCTAGGTCCCAGCACATGGCCTTGGCCTGCATGCGCTGCAAGGCAGCTTTGGCTTGCTTGAGGCTGCTGGCAAGGATGTCCCTTGGCCGCTTGCTCTTGGTCAGCCCCTGCCCGTAGGCCATGACAACAAGCCCCTTCCGGTGGAAGAGAAGCCACGTGGCCTTGGCGCTGGTGCGGCGGGCACGTTTCAGCAGAGTGCTTTTCCTCTGCTTCTTTGCAGGCCGACGCTTCACCTGCCTCAAGGGCTTCCCCGCCTTGGACAGGGATCTCTTGTGCTGGAGGCCTCTTCCGCGCTGGGTCTTTCCTCCGCGCTGGGTCCTCCTTCCCCGCTGGGTCCTCCTCTTTCTTTGCGTCGCAGATGCCATAGCTCAGCCTTGCCACCGCGCTGGCCAGACGCCTCAGTGCTGCGGGACACCCCAGCGCCCCAATTTATACCCGCGGGCATGCAAATGAGGGGGGGGTCCGAGCCCTGCCATTGGCCAAGTGACCAGTGGTGACACCCCCCCAAGTCACAATGTAGAGAATCCTGGCCCGCGTCACTGGGGTCCCTCGTGCCCATGGCAACCAGGCAACCGCAAGGGCTGAGGACTGCCACGACCCCTCACTCCTCTGTGACACTCACCCTCCCAACGGAAATCTTCCACCCATCCTAAAAGAACAGCACTTATTTCTTGGAGTTTCACCCCAGTCTCAAAAGTTTTGGCTCACAGTTGCACGACCTTGCCAAGTACACGCCGACACGTGTCCTGGGAGTCTTCTGGGCAAGCAGGTAAAGCATGACAAGAAAACCCTTGGAGAGAGCATCCTTCCTCAACAGAACCTGCCTGCACGTCTTAGACCCGTGTCTGCCAGCTTGAAGACTCATTATAGCTAATTGCTTTGTCAACAAACCCACCCAGGTACACCCCCGGTTTTTCCCTCCTGGCGCTTTACATACATAGCTCATGTCCACATCCACATGTCGACACTCACGCAACCTCGCACCTCCCATGCTTCTTTCGAGCTCCTCCGTGCACTGTCAACACCACAGTTGATGTCCCACACCAACATCTACCAGCTGTCCTTCTGGAGGACCAAACCCTGACTTTTTTCCTCTCCTCCCTTTGTAAAGAAAAAACAACATTAAAGCTAGAAGACAACTACTTAGAAGCAAAAAACGGTCCCTCCTTGCCCCGTCCCATGTGTGCTGATTCGATCTGGTTTTCATCCCTCCCACTGTCCTTCTCCGAGCCTCATGTCACAGCTGCTTTCAGGTGGAAGGAAACTCCATTTCCAGTAATCTTCAGGGAAGCAGCAGATCGGAGCAGGAACGTGGGAGGAACTTCTTTTGAATCCTTCAGTTTCCCTTCTACCTTCAGATATTTGATGACTAAATTCATAAACCCCCACAGTATTGTTGAGATTTGAGTGGCGTAGAGCATGGTGTTGAGGTTGTCTCTGCACAGGTGACTGCAGCTGTTGCAATAGAAGAATTAAAGGCACTGGTACTGAAAGAAGATATAATAATAATAATAACAATAATAATACCACCAAAGCTGCACTGTGCTCTCAGCCTTTCTGTCTGGATGGCCGAGGAAGACATCCAGACATCTAAAGACCAAACTTTTATAGCACAAGGAAATGAGTTTGCTTCTGCTTTGGTGCACGTAGCTCTGGGCTGCAAGGCAAGAACCGAAAGCACTGCAGGAAAAAAAACCCAAACCAACAAACCCCAACTCTCTGTGAGCGTAGCTGTGAGTTACCACCTTCCTGCAACTCCTTTTGGATCAAGAAGTCCCCATATAGCGGCAGTGGATGGTCAGGATGCAGGAGAGGCGGTGAGGACCAGAGCCTGGCACCCATGGTGGGCATGCTACAGGACAGAGCCTTGGGTGCAGGATGCCCATCTCAGAAACACAAGGAAGGTGGAAAGTCACAGCAGGGCGTGGGGTTTTGTGTCTCCAAGAGACAGGAAAAGGCACAGAGGACAGGCTGGAGAGGTTGAGCCCAGCCTGACTGAGCTCCTTCAGCTCCATCATCCCTGCCAGGCATTTCTGAGCATTTAACAACCCTCAGTATTTTGCAGGGTCTTTGGTTTCCCTCCCCATAAGCTTAGCCAGCTGCTCGCCGAACCTTTACCATCTATGACGTCCCGTGCGTGTGTGTGTGCACGCCCATGGGGAGCCCAGGCACACAAGGAGAGATACCCATGGTGAGAGGACAGGCCCGTGTTGCCCAGTTCTGCAAGATCTGCTGGGGATGAAGGATGCAAAACACAGTCCATTTTCACCTTTCCTAACCTGATCCACAACAGCTTGCAACTCCAGGGTAGCAATGAAGAATCCCAAAGTGGCGGGGAGACATCCAAGAGGCAAATAAGGAAAAGCGGTTAATTTGGCTAGGGAATACAAATAGAAAGTAAAACCGAGTTGGTGTTAAATTAACTCGGGGGTTTTACTAGCACCACGAGCATGTAAACATGCATCTTATTTTTTCATCTTTCTCCTAATTTTTCCTTTTAGAGGCGATGACCAAATTGCAGCCAGGGTGGCAGCATGTTGCAGTGTAAATCGGGCTGGTCTGGCTCTTCCCCCCAAATAAATCCTTGCGTTATCCTGAGTGGGCAACAGAGGCTGTGCAGCCGGGGATGGAGCGATGGAGTCAGAGGAGCAGCAAACAGCCAGAAGAGGGTTTTACTGCTGCAAAAAATAAAGTGGTAAATCTGGGGGGCATTCTAAAGGAGGCAGGAAAGGTCAAGTGGAAGGGTTAATTCTTGAGGATGACAAGGGTGAAGAAAACTTCCAACAGTGTCAGGATGGCCGAGTGGTCCAAGGCGCCAGACTCAAGGCTCTGCTGTCCCTGCCTGGGGGTTTCTGGCCCCCGAATGGAGGCGTGGGTTCAAATCCCACTTCTGACCCACCTTTTCTCCTGAAAGCTGAGGTTTTAAATCATTTTTTAAAAAAATAATCCTTCCGTTATGCCCGCACCTGAGTCTGGCAAAACGCCGATTCTCCATTTCCTCTCCCCACCCCACCCCACCTCCCCCGCCCCCAAAGCCACGGTGCGGTACCAATCTCCACTGTTCACCCGTCGCCAGCTGCACCCACACGTGGAAGAAAACCACACGGAGGGACAGGTGGTGGCAGCGGGGTGCACGCGGCCCCACAGGTGGTGGTCGGCACCAACACCCACCTGCCGCTTCCCTGGTGGTCTAGCGGTTAGGATTCACCACTCCTGCTGCCATGGCCCAGACTCAATTCCCGGGCCAGGCTGATCTTGCTTCTTTTTAAGAACCACTGCTTTAATTGTCATGGGTAACAAGTTGATGAGGGATGGGTTTAGCGGAACTCAGGTATCACTGTCCTGGGGTAACTTAGACCGGTGGGACTTCTTCCCCAGCTTTCAGCCATTCCCATCACCTGCTGGTAGTTAAAGTATGCATATTCAAGAATCTATAACCGCCTACTTGCAGCATGGGGGCGGTGAAAGCCTGTATTTCTCTAAGGTCAACAAACACTGACAGATTCTCAGTAACAAAACACTGAGCCACAGCCCAGACCCTCACCACCCTTTCCTTCAAGAGAACCCACCACCACCACCACAGGCTTCTGTATATTCGGACTTTATTGCAATGCTACGCTGACTCTTTCATCTGGCAGACTCCCCACTCCACCTGGCGCATTGCTCCGATCTTCCCAAAGTGGTGGTTGCACAGCTCTTGTCAGCAATGGGGAGCCTCGGGGCCTTCATTCCTCTCCCTTGAGCTTTAGAACTTGTTTGCCAGCCAGCCAGAGCTCAAGGGAGGGACGGTGTTGTCTCTAGCGCCTGTTTCTAGAGAGCACGGAGGTGCTGTCTAGGTCCCAGCACATGGCCTTGGCCTGCATGCGCTGCAAGGCAGCTTTGGCTTGCTTGAGGCTGCTGGCAAGGATGTCCCTTGGCCGCTTGCTCTTGGTCAGCCCCTGCCCGTAGGCCATGACAACAAGCCCCTTCCGGTGGAAGAGAAGCCACGTGGCCTTGGCGCTGGTGCGGCGGGCACGTTTCAGCAGAGTGCTTTTCCTCTGCTTCTTTGCAGGCCGACGCTTCACCTGCCTCAAGGGCTTCCCCGCCTTGGACAGGGATCTCTTGTGCTGGAGGCCTCTTCCGCGCTGGGTCTTTCCTCCGCGCTGGGTCCTCCTTCCCCGCTGGGTCCTCCTCTTTCTTTGCGTCGCAGATGCCATAGCTCAGCCTTGCCACCGCGCTGGCCAGACGCCTCAGTGCTGCGGGACACCCCAGCGCCCCAATTTATACCCGCGGGCATGCAAATGAGGGGGGGGTCCGAGCCCTGCCATTGGCCAAGTGACCAGTGGTGACACCCCCCCAAGTCACAATGTAGAGAATCCTGGCCCGCGTCACTGGGGTCCCTCGTGCCCATGGCAACCAGGCAACCGCAAGGGCTGAGGACTGCCACGACCCCTCACTCCTCTGTGACACTCACCCTCCCAACGGAAATCTTCCACCCATCCTAAAAGAACAGCACTTATTTCTTGGAGTTTCACCCCAGTCTCAAAAGTTTTGGCTCACAGTTGCACGACCTTGCCAAGTACACGCCGACACGTGTCCTGGGAGTCTTCTGGGCAAGCAGGTAAAGCATGACAAGAAAACCCTTGGAGAGAGCATCCTTCCTCAACAGAACCTGCCTGCACGTCTTAGACCCGTGTCTGCCAGCTTGAAGACTCATTATAGCTAATTGCTTTGTCAACAAACCCACCCAGGTACACCCCCGGTTTTTCCCTCCTGGCGCTTTACATACATAGCTCATGTCCACATCCACATGTCGACACTCACGCAACCTCGCACCTCCCATGCTTCTTTCGAGCTCCTCCGTGCACTGTCAACACCACAGTTGATGTCCCACACCAACATCTACCAGCTGTCCTTCTGGAGGACCAAACCCTGACTTTTTTCCTCTCCTCCCTTTGTAAAGAAAAAACAACATTAAAGCTAGAAGACAACTACTTAGAAGCAAAAAACGGTCCCTCCTTGCCCCGTCCCATGTGTGCTGATTCGATCTGGTTTTCATCCCTCCCACTGTCCTTCTCCGAGCCTCATGTCACAGCTGCTTTCAGGTGGAAGGAAACTCCATTTCCAGTAATCTTCAGGGAAGCAGCAGATCGGAGCAGGAACGTGGGAGGAACTTCTTTTGAATCCTTCAGTTTCCCTTCTGCCTTCAGATATTTGATGACCAAATTCATAAACCCCCACAGTATTGTTGAGATTTGAGTGGCGTAGAGCATGGTGTTGAGGTTGTCTCTGCACAGGTGACTGCAGCTGTTGCAATAGAAGAATTAAAGGCACTGGTACTGAAAGAAGATATAATAATAATAATAACAATAATAATACCACCAAAGCTGCACTGTGCTCTCAGCCTTTCTGTCTGGATGGCCGAGGAAGACATCCAGACATCTAAAGACCAAACTTTTATAGCACAAGGAAATGAGTTTGCTTCTGCTTTGGTGCACGTAGCTCTGGGCTGCAAGGCAAGAACCGAAAGCACTGCAGGAAAAAAAACCCAAACCAACAAACCCCAACTCTCTGTGAGCGTAGCTGTGAGTTACCACCTTCCTGCAACTCCTTTTGGATCAAGAAGTCCCCATATAGCGGCAGTGGATGGTCAGGATGCAGGAGAGGCGGTGAGGACCAGAGCCTGGCACCCATGGTGGGCATGCTACAGGACAGAGCCTTGGGTGCAGGATGCCCATCTCAGAAACACAAGGAAGGTGGAAAGTCACAGCAGGGCGTGGGGTTTTGTGTCTCCAAGAGACAGGAAAAGGCACAGAGGACAGGCTGGAGAGGTTGAGCCCAGCCTGACTGAGCTCCTTCAGCTCCATCATCCCTGCCAGGCATTTCTGAGCATTTAACAACCCTCAGTATTTTGCAGGGTCTTTGGTTTCCCTCCCCATAAGCTTAGCCAGCTGCTCGCCGAACCTTTACCATCTATGACGTCCCGTGCGTGTGTGTGTGCACGCCCATGGGGAGCCCAGGCACACAAGGAGAGATACCCATGGTGAGAGGACAGGCCCGTGTTGCCCAGTTCTGCAAGATCTGCTGGGGATGAAGGATGCAAAACACAGTCCATTTTCACCTTTCCTAACCTGATCCACAACAGCTTGCAACTCCAGGGTACCAATGAAGAATCCCAAAGTGGCGGGGAGACATCCAAGAGGCAAATAAGGAAAAGCGGTTAATTTGGCTAGGGAATACAAATAGAAAGTAAAACCGAGTTGGTGTTAAATTAACTCGGGGGTTTTACTAGCACCACGAGCATGTAAACATGCATCTTATTTTTTCATCTTTCTCCTAATTTTTCCTTTTAGAGGCGATGACCAAATTGCAGCCAGGGTGGCAGCATGTTGCAGTGTAAATCGGGCTGGTCTGGCTCTTCCCCCCAAATAAATCCTTGCGTTATCCTGAGTGGGCAACAGAGGCTGTGCAGCCGGGGATGGAGCGATGGAGTCAGAGGAGCAGCAAACAGCCAGAAGAGGGTTTTACTGCTGCAAAAAATAAAGTGGTAAATCTGGGGGGCATTCTAAAGGAGGCAGGAAAGGTCAAGTGGAAGGGTTAATTCTTGAGGATGACAAGGGTGAAGAAAACTTCCAACAGTGTCAGGATGGCCGAGTGGTCCAAGGCGCCAGACTCAAGGCTCTGCTGTCCCTGCCTGGGGGTTTCTGGCCCCCGAATGGAGGCGTGGGTTCAAATCCCACTTCTGACCCACCTTTTCTCCTGAAAGCTGAGGTTTTAAATCATTTTTTAAAAAAATAATCCTTCCGTTATGCCCGCACCTGAGTCTGGCAAAACGCCGATTCTCCATTTCCTCTCCCCACCCCACCCCACCTCCCCCGCCCCCAAAGCCACGGTGCGGTACCAATCTCCACTGTTCACCCGTCGCCAGCTGCACCCACACGTGGAAGAAAACCACACGGAGGGACAGGTGGTGGCAGCGGGGTGCACGCGGCCCCACAGGTGGTGGTCGGCACCAACACCCACCTGCCGCTTCCCTGGTGGTCTAGCGGTTAGGATTCACCACTCCTGCTGCCATGGCCCAGACTCAATTCCCGGGCCAGGCTGATCTTGCTTCTTTTTAAGAACCACTGCTTTAATTGTCATGGGTAACAAGTTGATGAGGGATGGGTTTAGCGGAACTCAGGTATCACTGTCCTGGGGTAACTTAGACCGGTGGGACTTCTTCCCCAGCTTTCAGCCATTCCCATCACCTGCTGGTAGTTAAAGTATGCATATTCAAGAATCTATAACCGCCTACTTGCAGCATGGGGGCGGTGAAAGCCTGTATTTCTCTAAGGTCAACAAACACTGACAGATTCTCAGTAACAAAACACTGAGCCACAGCCCAGACCCTCACCACCCTTTCCTTCAAGAGAACCCACCACCACCACCACAGGCTTCTGTATATTCGGACTTTATTGCAATGCTACGCTGACTCTTTCATCTGGCAGACTCCCCACTCCACCTGGCGCATTGCTCCGATCTTCCCAAAGTGGTGGTTGCACAGCTCTTGTCAGCAATGGGGAGCCTCGGGGCCTTCATTCCTCTCCCTTGAGCTTTAGAACTTGTTTGCCAGCCAGCCAGAGCTCAAGGGAGGGACGGTGTTGTCTCTAGCGCCTGTTTCTAGAGAGCACGGAGGTGCTGTCTAGGTCCCAGCACATGGCCTTGGCCTGCATGCGCTGCAAGGCAGCTTTGGCTTGCTTGAGGCTGCTGGCAAGGATGTCCCTTGGCCGCTTGCTCTTGGTCAGCCCCTGCCCGTAGGCCATGACAACAAGCCCCTTCCGGTGGAAGAGAAGCCACGTGGCCTTGGCGCTGGTGCGGCGGGCACGTTTCAGCAGAGTGCTTTTCCTCTGCTTCTTTGCAGGCCGACGCTTCACCTGCCTCAAGGGCTTCCCCGCCTTGGACAGGGATCTCTTGTGCTGGAGGCCTCTTCCGCGCTGGGTCTTTCCTCCGCGCTGGGTCCTCCTTCCCCGCTGGGTCCTCCTCTTTCTTTGCGTCGCAGATGCCATAGCTCAGCCTTGCCACCGCGCTGGCCAGACGCCTCAGTGCTGCGGGACACCCCAGCGCCCCAATTTATACCCGCGGGCATGCAAATGAGGGGGGGGTCCGAGCCCTGCCATTGGCCAAGTGACCAGTGGTGACACCCCCCCAAGTCACAATGTAGAGAATCCTGGCCCGCGTCACTGGGGTCCCTCGTGCCCATGGCAACCAGGCAACCGCAAGGGCTGAGGACTGCCACGACCCCTCACTCCTCTGTGACACTCACCCTCCCAACGGAAATCTTCCACCCATCCTAAAAGAACAGCACTTATTTCTTGGAGTTTCACCCCAGTCTCAAAAGTTTTGGCTCACAGTTGCACGACCTTGCCAAGTACACGCCGACACGTGTCCTGGGAGTCTTCTGGGCAAGCAGGTAAAGCATGACAAGAAAACCCTTGGAGAGAGCATCCTTCCTCAACAGAACCTGCCTGCACGTCTTAGACCCGTGTCTGCCAGCTTGAAGACTCATTATAGCTAATTGCTTTGTCAACAAACCCACCCAGGTACACCCCCGGTTTTTCCCTCCTGGCGCTTTACATACATAGCTCATGTCCACATCCACATGTCGACACTCACGCAACCTCGCACCTCCCATGCTTCTTTCGAGCTCCTCCGTGCACTGTCAACACCACAGTTGATGTCCCACACCAACATCTACCAGCTGTCCTTCTGGAGGACCAAACCCTGACTTTTTTCCTCTCCTCCCTTTGTAAAGAAAAAACAACATTAAAGCTAGAAGACAACTACTTAGAAGCAAAAAACGGTCCCTCCTTGCCCCGTCCCATGTGTGCTGATTCGATCTGGTTTTCATCCCTCCCACTGTCCTTCTCCGAGCCTCATGTCACAGCTGCTTTCAGGTGGAAGGAAACTCCATTTCCAGTAATCTTCAGGGAAGCAGCAGATCGGAGCAGGAACGTGGGAGGAACTTCTTTTGAATCCTTCAGTTTCCCTTCTGCCTTCAGATATTTGATGACCAAATTCATAAACCCCCACAGTATTGTTGAGATTTGAGTGGCGTAGAGCATGGTGTTGAGGTTGTCTCTGCACAGGTGACTGCAGCTGTTGCAATAGAAGAATTAAAGGCACTGGTACTGAAAGAAGATATAATAATAATAATAACAATAATAATACCACCAAAGCTGCACTGTGCTCTCAGCCTTTCTGTCTGGATGGCCGAGGAAGACATCCAGACATCTAAAGACCAAACTTTTATAGCACAAGGAAATGAGTTTGCTTCTGCTTTGGTGCACGTAGCTCTGGGCTGCAAGGCAAGAACCGAAAGCACTGCAGGAAAAAAAACCCAAACCAACAAACCCCAACTCTCTGTGAGCGTAGCTGTGAGTTACCACCTTCCTGCAACTCCTTTTGGATCAAGAAGTCCCCATATAGCGGCAGTGGATGGTCAGGATGCAGGAGAGGCGGTGAGGACCAGAGCCTGGCACCCATGGTGGGCATGCTACAGGACAGAGCCTTGGGTGCAGGATGCCCATCTCAGAAACACAAGGAAGGTGGAAAGTCACAGCAGGGCGTGGGGTTTTGTGTCTCCAAGAGACAGGAAAAGGCACAGAGGACAGGCTGGAGAGGTTGAGCCCAGCCTGACTGAGCTCCTTCAGCTCCATCATCCCTGCCAGGCATTTCTGAGCATTTAACAACCCTCAGTATTTTGCAGGGTCTTTGGTTTCCCTCCCCATAAGCTTAGCCAGCTGCTCGCCGAACCTTTACCATCTATGACGTCCCGTGCGTGTGTGTGTGCACGCCCATGGGGAGCCCAGGCACACAAGGAGAGATACCCATGGTGAGAGGACAGGCCCGTGTTGCCCAGTTCTGCAAGATCTGCTGGGGATGAAGGATGCAAAACACAGTCCATTTTCACCTTTCCTAACCTGATCCACAACAGCTTGCAACTCCAGGGTACCAATGAAGAATCCCAAAGTGGCGGGGAGACATCCAAGAGGCAAATAAGGAAAAGCGGTTAATTTGGCTAGGGAATACAAATAGAAAGTAAAACCGAGTTGGTGTTAAATTAACTCGGGGGTTTTACTAGCACCACGAGCATGTAAACATGCATCTTATTTTTTCATCTTTCTCCTAATTTTTCCTTTTAGAGGCGATGACCAAATTGCAGCCAGGGTGGCAGCATGTTGCAGTGTAAATCGGGCTGGTCTGGCTCTTCCCCCCAAATAAATCCTTGCGTTATCCTGAGTGGGCAACAGAGGCTGTGCAGCCGGGGATGGAGCGATGGAGTCAGAGGAGCAGCAAACAGCCAGAAGAGGGTTTTACTGCTGCAAAAAATAAAGTGGTAAATCTGGGGGGCATTCTAAAGGAGGCAGGAAAGGTCAAGTGGAAGGGTTAATTCTTGAGGATGACAAGGGTGAAGAAAACTTCCAACAGTGTCAGGATGGCCGAGTGGTCCAAGGCGCCAGACTCAAGGCTCTGCTGTCCCTGCCTGGGGGTTTCTGGCCCCCGAATGGAGGCGTGGGTTCAAATCCCACTTCTGACCCACCTTTTCTCCTGAAAGCTGAGGTTTTAAATCATTTTTTAAAAAAATAATCCTTCCGTTATGCCCGCACCTGAGTCTGGCAAAACGCCGATTCTCCATTTCCTCTCCCCACCCCACCCCACCTCCCCCGCCCCCAAAGCCACGGTGCGGTACCAATCTCCACTGTTCACCCGTCGCCAGCTGCACCCACACGTGGAAGAAAACCACACGGAGGGACAGGCGGTGGCAGCGGGGTGCACGCGGCCCCACAGGTGGTGGTCGGCACCAACACCCACCTGCCGCTTCCCTGGTGGTCTAGCGGTTAGGATTCACCACTCCTGCTGCCATGGCCCAGACTCAATTCCCGGGCCAGGCTGATCTTGCTTCTTTTTAAGAACCACTGCTTTAATTGTCATGGGTAACAAGTTGATGAGGGATGGGTTTAGCGGAACTCAGGTATCACTGTCCTGGGGTAACTTAGACCGGTGGGACTTCTTCCCCAGCTTGCAGCCATTCCCATCACCTGCTGGTAGTTAAAGTATGCCTATTCAAGAATCTATAACCGCCTACTTGCAGCATGGGGGCGGTGAAAGCCTGTATTTCTCTAAGGTCAACAAACACTGACAGATTCTCAGTAACAAAACACTGAGCCACAGCCCAGACCCTCACCACCCTTTCCTTCAAGAGAACCCACCACCACCACCACAGGCTTCTGTATATTCGGACTTTATTGCAATGCTACGCTGACTCTTTCATCTGGCAGACTCCCCACTCCACCTGGCGCATTGCTCCGATCTTCCCAAAGTGGTGGTTGCACAGCTCTTGTCAGCAATGGGGAGCCTCGGGGCCTTCATTCCTCTCCCTTGAGCTTTAGAACTTGTTTGCCAGCCAGCCAGAGCTCAAGGGAGGGACGGTGTTGTCTCTAGCGCCTGTTTCTAGAGAGCACGGAGGTGCTGTCTAGGTCCCAGCACATGGCCTTGGCCTGCATGCGCTGCAAGGCAGCTTTGGCTTGCTTGAGGCTGCTGGCAAGGATGTCCCTTGGCCGCTTGCTCTTGGTCAGCCCCTGCCCGTAGGCCATGACAACAAGCCCCTTCCGGTGGAAGAGAAGCCACGTGGCCTTGGCGCTGGTGCGGCGGGCACGTTTCAGCAGAGTGCTTTTCCTCTGCTTCTTTGCAGGCCGACGCTTCACCTGCCTCAAGGGCTTCCCCGCCTTGGACAGGGATCTCTTGTGCTGGAGGCCTCTTCCGCGCTGGGTCTTTCCTCCGCGCTGGGTCCTCCTTCCCCGCTGGGTCCTCCTCTTTCTTTGCGTCGCAGATGCCATAGCTCAGCCTTGCCACCGCGCTGGCCAGACGCCTCAGTGCTGCGGGACACCCCAGCGCCCCAATTTATACCCGCGGGCATGCAAATGAGGGGGGGGTCCGAGCCCTGCCATTGGCCAAGTGACCAGTGGTGACACCCCCCCAAGTCACAATGTAGAGAATCCTGGCCCGCGTCACTGGGGTCCCTCGTGCCCATGGCAACCAGGCAACCGCAAGGGCTGAGGACTGCCACGACCCCTCACTCCTCTGTGACACTCACCCTCCCAACGGAAATCTTCCACCCATCCTAAAAGAACAGCACTTATTTCTTGGAGTTTCACCCCAGTCTCAAAAGTTTTGGCTCACAGTTGCACGACCTTGCCAAGTACACGCCGACACGTGTCCTGGGAGTCTTCTGGGCAAGCAGGTAAAGCATGACAAGAAAACCCTTGGAGAGAGCATCCTTCCTCAACAGAACCTGCCTGCACGTCTTAGACCCGTGTCTGCCAGCTTGAAGACTCATTATAGCTAATTGCTTTGTCAACAAACCCACCCAGGTACACCCCCGGTTTTTCCCTCCTGGCGCTTTACATACATAGCTCATGTCCACATCCACATGTCGACACTCACGCAACCTCGCACCTCCCATGCTTCTTTCGAGCTCCTCCGTGCACTGTCAACACCACAGTTGATGTCCCACACCAACATCTACCAGCTGTCCTTCTGGAGGACCAAACCCTGACTTTTTTCCTCTCCTCCCTTTGTAAAGAAAAAACAACATTAAAGCTAGAAGACAACTACTTAGAAGCAAAAAACGGTCCCTCCTTGCCCCGTCCCATGTGTGCTGATTCGATCTGGTTTTCATCCCTCCCACTGTCCTTCTCCGAGCCTCATGTCACAGCTGCTTTCAGGTGGAAGGAAACTCCATTTCCAGTAATCTTCAGGGAAGCAGCAGATCGGAGCAGGAACGTGGGAGGAACTTCTTTTGAATCCTTCAGTTTCCCTTCTGCCTTCAGATATTTGATGACTAAATTCATAAACCCCCACAGTATTGTTGAGATTTGAGTGGCGTAGAGCATGGTGTTGAGGTTGTCTCTGCACAGGTGACTGCAGCTGTTGCAATAGAAGAATTAAAGGCACTGGTACTGAAAGAAGATATAATAATAATAATAACAATAATAATACCACCAAAGCTGCACTGTGCTCTCAGCCTTTCTGTCTGGATGGCCGAGGAAGACATCCAGACATCTAAAGACCAAACTTTTATAGCACAAGGAAATGAGTTTGCTTCTGCTTTGGTGCACGTAGCTCTGGGCTGCAAGGCAAGAACCGAAAGCACTGCAGGAAAAAAAACCCAAACCAACAAACCCCAACTCTCTGTGAGCGTAGCTGTGAGTTACCACCTTCCTGCAACTCCTTTTGGATCAAGAAGTCCCCATATAGCGGCAGTGGATGGTCAGGATGCAGGAGAGGCGGTGAGGACCAGAGCCTGGCACCCATGGTGGGCATGCTACAGGACAGAGCCTTGGGTGCAGGATGCCCATCTCAGAAACACAAGGAAGGTGGAAAGTCACAGCAGGGCGTGGGGTTTTGTGTCTCCAAGAGACAGGAAAAGGCACAGAGGACAGGCTGGAGAGGTTGAGCCCAGCCTGACTGAGCTCCTTCAGCTCCATCATCCCTGCCAGGCATTTCTGAGCATTTAACAACCCTCAGTATTTTGCAGGGTCTTTGGTTTCCCTCCCCATAAGCTTAGCCAGCTGCTCGCCGAACCTTTACCATCTATGACGTCCCGTGCGTGTGTGTGTGCACGCCCATGGGGAGCCCAGGCACACAAGGAGAGATACCCATGGTGAGAGGACAGGCCCGTGTTGCCCAGTTCTGCAAGATCTGCTGGGGATGAAGGATGCAAAACACAGTCCATTTTCACCTTTCCTAACCTGATCCACAACAGCTTGCAACTCCAGGGTACCAATGAAGAATCCCAAAGTGGCGGGGAGACATCCAAGAGGCAAATAAGGAAAAGCGGTTAATTTGGCTAGGGAATACAAATAGAAAGTAAAACCGAGTTGGTGTTAAATTAACTCGGGGGTTTTACTAGCACCACGAGCATGTAAACATGCATCTTATTTTTTCATCTTTCTCCTAATTTTTCCTTTTAGAGGCGATGACCAAATTGCAGCCAGGGTGGCAGCATGTTGCAGTGTAAATCGGGCTGGTCTGGCTCTTCCCCCCAAATAAATCCTTGCGTTATCCTGAGTGGGCAACAGAGGCTGTGCAGCCGGGGATGGAGCGATGGAGTCAGAGGAGCAGCAAACAGCCAGAAGAGGGTTTTACTGCTGCAAAAAATAAAGTGGTAAATCTGGGGGGCATTCTAAAGGAGGCAGGAAAGGTCAAGTGGAAGGGTTAATTCTTGAGGATGACAAGGGTGAAGAAAACTTCCAACAGTGTCAGGATGGCCGAGTGGTCCAAGGCGCCAGACTCAAGGCTCTGCTGTCCCTGCCTGGGGGTTTCTGGCCCCCGAATGGAGGCGTGGGTTCAAATCCCACTTCTGACCCACCTTTTCTCCTGAAAGCTGAGGTTTTAAATCATTTTTTAAAAAAATAATCCTTCCGTTATGCCCGCACCTGAGTCTGGCAAAACGCCGATTCTCCATTTCCTCTCCCCACCCCACCCCACCTCCCCCGCCCCCAAAGCCACGGTGCGGTACCAATCTCCACTGTTCACCCGTCGCCAGCTGCACCCACACATGGAAGAAAACCACACGGAGGGACAGGCGGTGGCAGCGGGGTGCACGCGGCCCCACAGGTGGTGGTCGGCACCAACACCCACCTGCCGCTTCCCTGGTGGTCTAGCGGTTAGGATTCACCACTCCTGCTGCCATGGCCCAGACTCAATTCCCGGGCCAGGCTGATCTTGCTTCTTTTTAAGAACCACTGCTTTAATTGTCATGGGTAACAAGTTGATGAGGGATGGGTTTAGCGGAACTCAGGTATCACTGTCCTGGGGTAACTTAGACCGGTGGGACTTCTTCCCCAGCTTGCAGCCATTCCCATCACCTGCTGGTAGTTAAAGTATGCCTATTCAAGAATCTATAACCGCCTACTTGCAGCATGGGGGCGGTGAAAGCCTGTATTTCTCTAAGGTCAACAAACACTGACAGATTCTCAGTAACAAAACACTGAGCCACAGCCCAGACCCTCACCACCCTTTCCTTCAAGAGAACCCACCACCACCACCACAGGCTTCTGTATATTCGGACTTTATTGCAATGCTACGCTGACTCTTTCATCTGGCAGACTCCCCACTCCACCTGGCGCATTGCTCCGATCTTCCCAAAGTGGTGGTTGCACAGCTCTTGTCAGCAATGGGGAGCCTCGGGGCCTTCATTCCTCTCCCTTGAGCTTTAGAACTTGTTTGCCAGCCAGCCAGAGCTCAAGGGAGGGACGGTGTTGTCTCTAGCGCCTGTTTCTAGAGAGCACGGAGGTGCTGTCTAGGTCCCAGCACATGGCCTTGGCCTGCATGCGCTGCAAGGCAGCTTTGGCTTGCTTGAGGCTGCTGGCAAGGATGTCCCTTGGCCGCTTGGTCTTGGTCAGCCCCTGCCCGTAGGCCATGACAACAAGCCCCTTCCGGTGGAAGAGAAGCCACGTGGCCTTGGCGCTGGTGCGGCGGGCACGTTTCAGCAGAGTGCTTTTCCTCTGCTTCTTTGCAGGCCGACGCTTCACCTGCCTCAAGGGCTTCCCCGCCTTGGACAGGGATCTCTTGTGCTGGAGGCCTCTTCCGCGCTGGGTCTTTCCTCCGCGCTGGGTCCTCCTTCCCCGCTGGGTCCTCCTCTTTCTTTGCGTCGCAGATGCCATAGCTCAGCCTTGCCACCGCGCTGGCCAGACGCCTCAGTGCTGCGGGACACCCCAGCGCCCCAATTTATACCCGCGGGCATGCAAATGAGGGGGGGGTCCGAGCCCTGCCATTGGCCAAGTGACCAGTGGTGACACCCCCCCAAGTCACAATGTAGAGAATCCTGGCCCGCATCACTGGGGTCCCTCGTGCCCATGGCAACCAGGCAACCGCAAGGGCTGAGGACTGCCACGACCCCTCACTCCTCTGTGACACTCACCCTCCCAACGGAAATCTTCCACCCATCCTAAAAGAACAGCACTTATTTCTTGGAGTTTCACCCCAGTCTCAAAAGTTTTGGCTCACAGTTGCACGACCTTGCCAAGTACACGCCGACACGTGTCCTGGGAGTCTTCTGGGCAAGCAGGTAAAGCATGACAAGAAAACCCTTGGAGAGAGCATCCTTCCTCAACAGAACCTGCCTGCACGTCTTAGACCCGTGTCTGCCAGCTTGAAGACTCATTATAGCTAATTGCTTTGTCAACAAACCCACCCAGGTACACCCCCGGTTTTTCCCTCCTGGCGCTTTACATACATAGCTCATGTCCACATCCACATGTCGACACTCACGCAACCTCGCACCTCCCATGCTTCTTTCGAGCTCCTCCGTGCACTGTCAACACCACAGTTGATGTCCCACACCAACATCTACCAGCTGTCCTTCTGGAGGACCAAACCCTGACTTTTTTCCTCTCCTCCCTTTGTAAAGAAAAAACAACATTAAAGCTAGAAGACAACTACTTAGAAGCAAAAAACGGTCCCTCCTTGCCCCGTCCCATGTGTGCTGATTCGATCTGGTTTTCATCCCTCCCACTGTCCTTCTCCGAGCCTCATGTCACAGCTGCTTTCAGGTGGAAGGAAACTCCATTTCCAGTAATCTTCAGGGAAGCAGCAGATCGGAGCAGGAACGTGGGAGGAACTTCTTTTGAATCCTTCAGTTTCCCTTCTGCCTTCAGATATTTGATGACTAAATTCATAAACCCCCACAGTATTGTTGAGATTTGAGTGGCGTAGAGCATGGTGTTGAGGTTGTCTCTGCACAGGTGACTGCAGCTGTTGCAATAGAAGAATTAAAGGCACTGGTACTGAAAGAAGATATAATAATAATAATAATAACAATAATAATACCACCAAAGCTGCACTGTGCTCTCAGCCTTTCTGTCTGGATGGCCGAGGAAGACATCCAGACATCTAAAGACCAAACTTTTATAGCACAAGGAAATGAGTTTGCTTCTGCTTTGGTGCACGTAGCTCTGGGCTGCAAGGCAAGAACCGAAAGCACTGCAGGAAAAAAAACCCAAACCAACAAACCCCAACTCTCTGTGAGCGTAGCTGTGAGTTACCACCTTCCTGCAACTCCTTTTGGATCAAGAAGTCCCCATATAGCGGCAGTGGATGGTCAGGATGCAGGAGAGGCGGTGAGGACCAGAGCCTGGCACCCATGGTGGGCATGCTACAGGACAGAGCCTTGGGTGCAGGATGCCCATCTCAGAAACACAAGGAAGGTGGAAAGTCACAGCAGGGCGTGGGGTTTTGTGTCTCCAAGAGACAGGAAAAGGCACAGAGGACAGGCTGGAGAGGTTGAGCCCAGCCTGACTGAGCTCCTTCAGCTCCATCATCCCTGCCAGGCATTTCTGAGCATTTAACAACCCTCAGTATTTTGCAGGGTCTTTGGTTTCCCTCCCCATAAGCTTAGCCAGCTGCTCGCCGAACCTTTACCATCTATGACGTCCCGTGCGTGTGTGTGTGCACGCCCATGGGGAGCCCAGGCACACAAGGAGAGATACCCATGGTGAGAGGACAGGCCCGTGTTGCCCAGTTCTGCAAGATCTGCTGGGGATGAAGGATGCAAAACACAGTCCATTTTCACCTTTCCTAACCTGATCCACAACAGCTTGCAACTCCAGGGTAGCAATGAAGAATCCCAAAGTGGCGGGGAGACATCCAAGAGGCAAATAAGGAAAAGCGGTTAATTTGGCTAGGGAATACAAATAGAAAGTAAAACCGAGTTGGTGTTAAATTAACTCGGGGGTTTTACTAGCACCACGAGCATGTAAACATGCATCTTATTTTTTCATCTTTCTCCTAATTTTTCCTTTTAGAGGCGATGACCAAATTGCAGCCAGGGTGGCAGCATGTTGCAGTGTAAATCGGGCTGGTCTGGCTCTTCCCCCCAAATAAATCCTTGCGTTATCCTGAGTGGGCAACAGAGGCTGTGCAGCCGGGGATGGAGCGATGGAGTCAGAGGAGCAGCAAACAGCCAGAAGAGGGTTTTACTGCTGCAAAAAATAAAGTGGTAAATCTGGGGGGCATTCTAAAGGAGGCAGGAAAGGTCAAGTGGAAGGGTTAATTCTTGAGGATGACAAGGGTGAAGAAAACTTCCAACAGTGTCAGGATGGCCGAGTGGTCCAAGGCGCCAGACTCAAGGCTCTGCTGTCCCTGCCTGGGGGTTTCTGGCCCCCGAATGGAGGCGTGGGTTCAAATCCCACTTCTGACCCACCTTTTCTCCTGAAAGCTGAGGTTTTAAATCATTTTTTAAAAAAATAATCCTTCCGTTATGCCCGCACCTGAGTCTGGCAAAACGCCGATTCTCCATTTCCTCTCCCCACCCCACCCCACCTCCCCCGCCCCCAAAGCCACGGTGCGGTACCAATCTCCACTGTTCACCCGTCGCCAGCTGCACCCACACGTGGAAGAAAACCACACGGAGGGACAGGCGGTGGCAGCGGGGTGCACGCGGCCCCACAGGTGGTGGTCGGCACCAACACCCACCTGCCGCTTCCCTGGTGGTCTAGCGGTTAGGATTCACCACTCCTGCTGCCATGGCCCAGACTCAATTCCCGGGCCAGGCTGATCTTGCTTCTTTTTAAGAACCACTGCTTTAATTGTCATGGGTAACAAGTTGATGAGGGATGGGTTTAGCGGAACTCAGGTATCACTGTCCTGGGGTAACTTAGACCGGTGGGACTTCTTCCCCAGCTTGCAGCCATTCCCATCACCTGCTGGTAGTTAAAGTATGCCTATTCAAGAATCTATAACCGCCTACTTGCAGCATGGGGGCGGTGAAAGCCTGTATTTCTCTAAGGTCAACAAACACTGACAGATTCTCAGTAACAAAACACTGAGCCACAGCCCAGACCCTCACCACCCTTTCCTTCAAGAGAACCCACCACCACCACCACAGGCTTCTGTATATTCGGACTTTATTGCAATGCTACGCTGACTCTTTCATCTGGCAGACTCCCCACTCCACCTGGCGCATTGCTCCGATCTTCCCAAAGTGGTGGTTGCACAGCTCTTGTCAGCAATGGGGAGCCTCGGGGCCTTCATTCCTCTCCCTTGAGCTTTAGAACTTGTTTGCCAGCCAGCCAGAGCTCAAGGGAGGGACGGTGTTGTCTCTAGCGCCTGTTTCTAGAGAGCACGGAGGTGCTGTCTAGGTCCCAGCACATGGCCTTGGCCTGCATGCGCTGCAAGGCAGCTTTGGCTTGCTTGAGGCTGCTGGCAAGGATGTCCCTTGGCCGCTTGGTCTTGGTCAGCCCCTGCCCGTAGGCCATGACAACAAGCCCCTTCCGGTGGAAGAGAAGCCACGTGGCCTTGGCGCTGGTGCGGCGGGCACGTTTCAGCAGAGTGCTTTTCCTCTGCTTCTTTGCAGGCCGACGCTTCACCTGCCTCAAGGGCTTCCCCGCCTTGGACAGGGATCTCTTGTGCTGGAGGCCTCTTCCGCGCTGGGTCTTTCCTCCGCGCTGGGTCCTCCTTCCCCGCTGGGTCCTCCTCTTTCTTTGCGTCGCAGATGCCATAGCTCAGCCTTGCCACCGCGCTGGCCAGACGCCTCAGTGCTGCGGGACACCCCAGCGCCCCAATTTATACCCGCGGGCATGCAAATGAGGGGGGGGTCCGAGCCCTGCCATTGGCCAAGTGACCAGTGGTGACACCCCCCCAAGTCACAATGTAGAGAATCCTGGCCCGCGTCACTGGGGTCCCTCGTGCCCATGGCAACCAGGCAACCGCAAGGGCTGAGGACTGCCACGACCCCTCACTCCTCTGTGACACTCACCCTCCCAACGGAAATCTTCCACCCATCCTAAAAGAACAGCACTTATTTCTTGGAGTTTCACCCCAGTCTCAAAAGTTTTGGCTCACAGTTGCACGACCTTGCCAAGTACACGCCGACACGTGTCCTGGGAGTCTTCTGGGCAAGCAGGTAAAGCATGACAAGAAAACCCTTGGAGAGAGCATCCTTCCTCAACAGAACCTGCCTGCACGTCTTAGACCCGTGTCTGCCAGCTTGAAGACTCATTATAGCTAATTGCTCTGTCAACAAACCCACCCAGGTACACCCCCGGTTTTTCCCTCCTGGCGCTTTACATACATAGCTCATGTCCACATCCACATGTCGACACTCACGCAACCTCGCACCTCCCATGCTTCTTTCGAGCTCCTCCGTGCACTGTCAACACCACAGTTGATGTCCCACACCAACATCTACCAGCTGTCCTTCTGGAGGACCAAACCCTGACTTTTTTCCTCTCCTCCCTTTGTAAAGAAAAAACAACATTAAAGCTAGAAGACAACTACTTAGAAGCAAAAAACGGTCCCTCCTTGCCCCGTCCCATGTGTGCTGATTCGATCTGGTTTTCATCCCTCCCACTGTCCTTCTCCGAGCCTCATGTCACAGCTGCTTTCAGGTGGAAGGAAACTCCATTTCCAGTAATCTTCAGGGAAGCAGCAGATCGGAGCAGGAACGTGGGAGGAACTTCTTTTGAATCCTTCAGTTTCCCTTCTGCCTTCAGATATTTGATGACTAAATTCATAAACCCCCACAGTATTGTTGAGATTTGAGTGGCGTAGAGCATGGTGTTGAGGTTGTCTCTGCACAGGTGACTGCAGCTGTTGCAATAGAAGAATTAAAGGCACTGGTACTGAAAGAAGATATAATAATAATAATAATAACAATAATAATACCACCAAAGCTGCACTGTGCTCTCAGCCTTTCTGTCTGGATGGCCGAGGAAGACATCCAGACATCTAAAGACCAAACTTTTATAGCACAAGGAAATGAGTTTGCTTCTGCTTTGGTGCACGTAGCTCTGGGCTGCAAGGCAAGAACCGAAAGCACTGCAGGAAAAAAAACCCAAACCAACAAACCCCAACTCTCTGTGAGCGTAGCTGTGAGTTACCACCTTCCTGCAACTCCTTTTGGATCAAGAAGTCCCCATATAGCGGCAGTGGATGGTCAGGATGCAGGAGAGGCGGTGAGGACCAGAGCCTGGCACCCATGGTGGGCATGCTACAGGACAGAGCCTTGGGTGCAGGATGCCCATCTCAGAAACACAAGGAAGGTGGAAAGTCACAGCAGGGCGTGGGGTTTTGTGTCTCCAAGAGACAGGAAAAGGCACAGAGGACAGGCTGGAGAGGTTGAGCCCAGCCTGACTGAGCTCCTTCAGCTCCATCATCCCTGCCAGGCATTTCTGAGCATTTAACAACCCTCAGTATTTTGCAGGGTCTTTGGTTTCCCTCCCCATAAGCTTAGCCAGCTGCTCGCCGAACCTTTACCATCTATGACGTCCCGTGCGTGTGTGTGTGCACGCCCATGGGGAGCCCAGGCACACAAGGAGAGATACCCATGGTGAGAGGACAGGCCCGTGTTGCCCAGTTCTGCAAGATCTGCTGGGGATGAAGGATGCAAAACACAGTCCATTTTCACCTTTCCTAACCTGATCCACAACAGCTTGCAACTCCAGGGTAGCAATGAAGAATCCCAAAGTGGCGGGGAGACATCCAAGAGGCAAATAAGGAAAAGCGGTTAATTTGGCTAGGGAATACAAATAGAAAGTAAAACCGAGTTGGTGTTAAATTAACTCGGGGGTTTTACTAGCACCACGAGCATGTAAACATGCATCTTATTTTTTCATCTTTCTCCTAATTTTTCCTTTTAGAGGCGATGACCAAATTGCAGCCAGGGTGGCAGCATGTTGCAGTGTAAATCGGGCTGGTCTGGCTCTTCCCCCCAAATAAATCCTTGCGTTATCCTGAGTGGGCAACAGAGGCTGTGCAGCCGGGGATGGAGCGATGGAGTCAGAGGAGCAGCAAACAGCCAGAAGAGGGTTTTACTGCTGCAAAAAATAAAGTGGTAAATCTGGGGGGCATTCTAAAGGAGGCAGGAAAGGTCAAGTGGAAGGGTTAATTCTTGAGGATGACAAGGGTGAAGAAAACTTCCAACAGTGTCAGGATGGCCGAGTGGTCCAAGGCGCCAGACTCAAGGCTCTGCTGTCCCTGCCTGGGGGTTTCTGGCCCCCGAATGGAGGCGTGGGTTCAAATCCCACTTCTGACCCACCTTTTCTCCTGAAAGCTGAGGTTTTAAATCATTTTTTAAAAAAATAATCCTTCCGTTATGCCCGCACCTGAGTCTGGCAAAACGCCGATTCTCCATTTCCTCTCCCCACCCCACCCCACCTCCCCCGCCCCCAAAGCCACGGTGCGGTACCAATCTCCACTGTTCACCCGTCGCCAGCTGCACCCACACGTGGAAGAAAACCACACGGAGGGACAGGCGGTGGCAGCGGGGTGCACGCGGCCCCACAGGTGGTGGTCGGCACCAACACCCACCTGCCGCTTCCCTGGTGGTCTAGCGGTTAGGATTCACCACTCCTGCTGCCATGGCCCAGACTCAATTCCCGGGCCAGGCTGATCTTGCTTCTTTTTAAGAACCACTGCTTTAATTGTCATGGGTAACAAGTTGATGAGGGATGGGTTTAGCGGAACTCAGGTATCACTGTCCTGGGGTAACTTAGACCGGTGGGACTTCTTCCCCAGCTTGCAGCCATTCCCATCACCTGCTGGTAGTTAAAGTATGCCTATTCAAGAATCTATAACCGCCTACTTGCAGCATGGGGGCGGTGAAAGCCTGTATTTCTCTAAGGTCAACAAACACTGACAGATTCTCAGTAACAAAACACTGAGCCACAGCCCAGACCCTCACCACCCTTTCCTTCAAGAGAACCCACCACCACCACCACAGGCTTCTGTATATTCGGACTTTATTGCAATGCTACGCTGACTCTTTCATCTGGCAGACTCCCCACTCCACCTGGCGCATTGCTCCGATCTTCCCAAAGTGGTGGTTGCACAGCTCTTGTCAGCAATGGGGAGCCTCGGGGCCTTCATTCCTCTCCCTTGAGCTTTAGAACTTGTTTGCCAGCCAGCCAGAGCTCAAGGGAGGGACGGTGTTGTCTCTAGCGCCTGTTTCTAGAGAGCACGGAGGTGCTGTCTAGGTCCCAGCACATGGCCTTGGCCTGCATGCGCTGCAAGGCAGCTTTGGCTTGCTTGAGGCTGCTGGCAAGGATGTCCCTTGGCCGCTTGGTCTTGGTCAGCCCCTGCCCGTAGGCCATGACAACAAGCCCCTTCCGGTGGAAGAGAAGCCACGTGGCCTTGGCGCTGGTGCGGCGGGCACGTTTCAGCAGAGTGCTTTTCCTCTGCTTCTTTGCAGGCCGACGCTTCACCTGCCTCAAGGGCTTCCCCGCCTTGGACAGGGATCTCTTGTGCTGGAGGCCTCTTCCGCGCTGGGTCTTTCCTCCGCGCTGGGTCCTCCTTCCCCGCTGGGTCCTCCTCTTTCTTTGCGTCGCAGATGCCATAGCTCAGCCTTGCCACCACGCTGGCCAGACGCCTCAGTGCTGCGGGACACCCCAGCGTCCCAATTTATACCCGCGGGCATGCAAATGAGGGGGGGGTCCGAGCCCTGCCATTGGCCAAGTGACCAGTGGTGACACCCCCCCAAGTCACAATGTAGAGAATCCTGGCCCGCGTCACTGGGGTCCCTCGTGCCCATGGCAACCAGGCAACCGCAAGGGCTGAGGACTGCCACGACCCCTCACTCCTCTGTGACACTCACCCTCCCAACGGAAATCTTCCACCCATCCTAAAAGAACAGCACTTATTTCTTGGAGTTTCACCCCAGTCTCAAAAGTTTTGGCTCACAGTTGCACGACCTTGCCAAGTACACGCCGACACGTGTCCTGGGAGTCTTCTGGGCAAGCAGGTAAAGCATGACAAGAAAACCCTTGGAGAGAGCATCCTTCCTCAACAGAACCTGCCTGCACGTCTTAGACCCGTGTCTGCCAGCTTGAAGACTCATTATAGCTAATTGCTCTGTCAACAAACCCACCCAGGTACACCCCCGGTTTTTCCCTCCTGGCGCTTTACATACATAGCTCATGTCCACATCCACATGTCGACACTCACGCAACCTCGCACCTCCCATGCTTCTTTCGAGCTCCTCCGTGCACTGTCAACACCACAGTTGATGTCCCACACCAACATCTACCAGCTGTCCTTCTGGAGGACCAAACCCTGACTTTTTTCCTCTCCTCCCTTTGTAAAGAAAAAACAACATTAAAGCTAGAAGACAACTACTTAGAAGCAAAAAACGGTCCCTCCTTGCCCCGTCCCATGTGTGCTGATTCGATCTGGTTTTCATCCCTCCCACTGTCCTTCTCCGAGCCTCATGTCACAGCTGCTTTCAGGTGGAAGGAAACTCCATTTCCAGTAATCTTCAGGGAAGCAGCAGATCGGAGCAGGAACGTGGGAGGAACTTCTTTTGAATCCTTCAGTTTCCCTTCTGCCTTGAGATATTTGATGACTAAATTCATAAACCCCCACAGTATTGTTGAGATTTGAGTGGCGTAGAGCATGGTGTTGAGGTTGTCTCTGCACAGGTGACTGCAGCTGTTGCAATAGAAGAATTAAAGGCACTGGTACTGAAAGAAGATATAATAATAATAATAACAATAATAATACCACCAAAGCTGCACTGTGCTCTCAGCCTTTCTGTCTGGATGGCCGAGGAAGACATCCAGACATCTAAAGACCAAACTTTTATAGCACAAGGAAATGAGTTTGCTTCTGCTTTGGTGCACGTAGCTCTGGGCTGCAAGGCAAGAACCGAAAGCACTGCAGGAAAAAAAACCCAAACCAACAAACCCCAACTCTCTGTGAGCGTAGCTGTGAGTTACCACCTTCCTGCAACTCCTTTTGGATCAAGAAGTCCCCATATAGCGGCAGTGGATGGTCAGGATGCAGGAGAGGCGGTGAGGACCAGAGCCTGGCACCCATGGTGGGCATGCTACAGGACAGAGCCTTGGGTGCAGGATGCCCATCTCAGAAACACAAGGAAGGTGGAAAGTCACAGCAGGGCGTGGGGTTTTGTGTCTCCAAGAGACAGGAAAAGGCACAGAGGACAGGCTGGAGAGGTTGAGCCCAGCCTGACTGAGCTCCTTCAGCTCCATCATCCCTGCCAGGCATTTCTGAGCATTTAACAACCCTCAGTATTTTGCAGGGTCTTTGGTTTCCCTCCCCATAAGCTTAGCCAGCTGCTCGCCGAACCTTTACCATCTATGACGTCCCGTGCGTGTGTGTGTGTGCACGCCCATGGGGAGCCCAGGCACACAAGGAGAGATACCCATGGTGAGAGGACAGGCCCGTGTTGCCCAGTTCTGCAAGATCTGCTGGGGATGAAGGATGCAAAACACAGTCCATTTTCACCTTTCCTAACCTGATCCACAACAGCTTGCAACTCCAGGGTACCAATGAAGAATCCCAAAGTGGCGGGGAGACATCCAAGAGGCAAATAAGGAAAAGCGGTTAATTTGGCTAGGGAATACAAATAGAAAGTAAAACCGAGTTGGTGTTAAATTAACTCGGGGGTTTTACTAGCACCACGAGCATGTAAACATGCATCTTATTTTTTCATCTTTCTCCTAATTTTTCCTTTTAGAGGCGATGACCAAATTGCAGCCAGGGTGGCAGCATGTTGCAGTGTAAATCGGGCTGGTCTGGCTCTTCCCCCCAAATAAATCCTTGCGTTATCCTGAGTGGGCAACAGAGGCTGTGCAGCCGGGGATGGAGCGATGGAGTCAGAGGAGCAGCAAACAGCCAGAAGAGGGTTTTACTGCTGCAAAAAATAAAGTGGTAAATCTGGGGGGCATTCTAAAGGAGGCAGGAAAGGTCAAGTGGAAGGGTTAATTCTTGAGGATGACAAGGGTGAAGAAAACTTCCAACAGTGTCAGGATGGCCGAGTGGTCCAAGGCGCCAGACTCAAGGCTCTGCTGTCCCTGCCTGGGGGTTTCTGGCCCCCGAATGGAGGCGTGGGTTCAAATCCCACTTCTGACCCACCTTTTCTCCTGAAAGCTGAGGTTTTAAATCATTTTTTAAAAAAATAATCCTTCCGTTATGCCCGCACCTGAGTCTGGCAAAACGCCGATTCTCCATTTCCTCTCCCCACCCCACCCCACCTCCCCCGCCCCCAAAGCCACGGTGCGGTACCAATCTCCACTGTTCACCCGTCGCCAGCTGCACCCACACGTGGAAGAAAACCACACGGAGGGACAGGCGGTGGCAGCGGGGTGCACGCGGCCCCACAGGTGGTGGTCGGCACCAACACCCACCTGCCGCTTCCCTGGTGGTCTAGCGGTTAGGATTCACCACTCCTGCTGCCATGGCCCAGACTCAATTCCCGGGCCAGGCTGATCTTGCTTCTTTTTAAGAACCACTGCTTTAATTGTCATGGGTAACAAGTTGATGAGGGATGGGTTTAGCGGAACTCAGGTATCACTGTCCTGGGGTAACTTAGACCGGTGGGACTTCTTCCCCAGCTTGCAGCCATTCCCATCACCTGCTGGTAGTTAAAGTATGCATATTCAAGAATCTATAACCGCCTACTTGCAGCATGGGGGCGGTGAAAGCCTGTATTTCTCTAAGGTCAACAAACACTGACAGATTCTCAGTAACAAAACACTGAGCCACAGCCCAGACCCTCACCACCCTTTCCTTCAAGAGAACCCACCACCACCACCACAGGCTTCTGTATATTCGGACTTTATTGCAATGCTACGCTGACTCTTTCATCTGGCAGACTCCCCACTCCACCTGGCGCATTGCTCCGATCTTCCCAAAGTGGTGGTTGCACAGCTCTTGTCAGCAATGGGGAGCCTCGGGGCCTTCATTCCTCTCCCTTGAGCTTTAGAACTTGTTTGCCAGCCAGCCAGAGCTCAAGGGAGGGACGGTGTTGTCTCTAGCGCCTGTTTCTAGAGAGCACGGAGGTGCTGTCTAGGTCCCAGCACATGGCCTTGGCCTGCATGCGCTGCAAGGCAGCTTTGGCTTGCTTGAGGCTGCTGGCAAGGATGTCCCTTGGCCGCTTGGTCTTGGTCAGCCCCTGCCCGTAGGCCATGACAACAAGCCCCTTCCGGTGGAAGAGAAGCCACGTGGCCTTGGCGCTGGTGCGGCGGGCACGTTTCAGCAGAGTGCTTTTCCTCTGCTTCTTTGCAGGCCGACGCTTCACCTGCCTCAAGGGCTTCCCCGCCTTGGACAGGGATCTCTTGTGCTGGAGGCCTCTTCCGCGCGCTGGGTCTTTCCTCCGCGCTGGGTCCTCCTTCCCCGCTGGGTCCTCCTCTTTCTTTGCGTCGCAGATGCCATAGCTCAGCCTTGCCACCGCGCTGGCCAGACGCCTCAGTGCTGCGGGACACCCCAGCGCCCCAATTTATACCCGCGGGCATGCAAATGAGGGGGGGGTCCGAGCCCTGCCATTGGCCAAGTGACCAGTGGTGACACCCCCCCAAGTCACAATGTAGAGAATCCTGGCCCGCATCACTGGGGTCCCTCGTGCCCATGGCAACCAGGCAACCGCAAGGGCTGAGGACTGCCACGACCCCTCACTCCTCTGTGACACTCACCCTCCCAACGGAAATCTTCCACCCATCCTAAAAGAACAGCACTTATTTCTTGGAGTTTCACCCCAGTCTCAAAAGTTTTGGCTCACAGTTGCACGACCTTGCCAAGTACACGCCGACACGTGTCCTGGGAGTCTTCTGGGCAAGCAGGTAAAGCATGACAAGAAAACCCTTGGAGAGAGCATCCTTCCTCAACAGAACCTGCCTGCACGTCTTAGACCCGTGTCTGCCAGCTTGAAGACTCATTATAGCTAATTGCTCTGTCAACAAACCCACCCAGGTACACCCCCGGTTTTTCCCTCCTGGCGCTTTACATACATAGCTCATGTCCACATCCACATGTCGACACTCACGCAACCTCGCACCTCCCATGCTTCTTTCGAGCTCCTCCGTGCACTGTCAACACCACAGTTGATGTCCCACACCAACATCTACCAGCTGTCCTTCTGGAGGACCAAACCCTGACTTTTTTCCTCTCCTCCCTTTGTAAAGAAAAAACAACATTAAAGCTAGAAGACAACTACTTAGAAGCAAAAAACGGTCCCTCCTTGCCCCGTCCCATGTGTGCTGATTCGATCTGGTTTTCATCCCTCCCACTGTCCTTCTCCGAGCCTCATGTCACAGCTGCTTTCAGGTGGAAGGAAACTCCATTTCCAGTAATCTTCAGGGAAGCAGCAGATCGGAGCAGGAACGTGGGAGGAACTTCTTTTGAATCCTTCAGTTTCCCTTCTACCTTCAGATATTTGATGACTAAATTCATAAACCCCCACAGTACTGTTGAGATTTGAGTGGCGTAGAGCATGGTGTTGAGGTTGCCTCTGCACAGGTGACTGCAGCTGTTGCAATAGAAGAATTAAAGGCACTGGTACTGAAAGAAGATATAATAATAATAATAACAATAATAATACCACCAAAGCTGCACTGTGCTCTCAGCCTTTCTGTCTGGATGGCCGAGGAAGACATCCAGACATCTAAAGACCAAACTTTTATAGCACAAGGAAATGAGTTTGCTTCTGCTTTGGTGCACGTAGCTCTGGGCTGCAAGGCAAGAACCGAAAGCACTGCAGGAAAAAAAACCCAAACCAACAAACCCCAACTCTCTGTGAGCGTAGCTGTGAGTTACCACCTTCCTGCAACTCCTTTTGGATCAAGAAGTCCCCATATAGCGGCAGTGGATGGTCAGGATGCAGGAGAGGCGGTGAGGACCAGAGCCTGGCACCCATGGTGGGCATGCTACAGGACAGAGCCTTGGGTGCAGGATGCCCATCTCAGAAACACAAGGAAGGTGGAAAGTCACAGCAGGGCGTGGGGTTTTGTGTCTCCAAGAGACAGGAAAAGGCACAGAGGACAGGCTGGAGAGGTTGAGCCCAGCCTGACTGAGCTCCTTCAGCTCCATCATCCCTGCCAGGCATTTCTGAGCATTTAACAACCCTCAGTATTTTGCAGGGTCTTTGGTTTCCCTCCCCATAAGCTTAGCCAGCTGCTCGCCGAACCTTTACCATCTATGACGTCCCGTGCGTGTGTGTGTGTGCACGCCCATGGGGAGCCCAGGCACACAAGGAGAGATACCCATGGTGAGAGGACAGGCCCGTGTTGCCCAGTTCTGCAAGATCTGCTGGGGATGAAGGATGCAAAACACAGTCCATTTTCACCTTTCCTAACCTGATCCACAACAGCTTGCAACTCCAGGGTAGCAATGAAGAATCCCAAAGTGGCGGGGAGACATCCAAGAGGCAAATAAGGAAAAGCGGTTAATTTGGCTAGGGAATACAAATAGAAAGTAAAACCGAGTTGGTGTTAAATTAACTCGGGGGTTTTACTAGCACCACGAGCATGTAAACATGCATCTTATTTTTTCATCTTTCTCCTAATTTTTCCTTTTAGAGGCGATGACCAAATTGCAGCCAGGGTGGCAGCATGTTGCAGTGTAAATCGGGCTGGTCTGGCTCTTCCCCCCAAATAAATCCTTGCGTTATCCTGAGTGGGCAACAGAGGCTGTGCAGCCGGGGATGGAGCGATGGAGTCAGAGGAGCAGCAAACAGCCAGAAGAGGGTTTTACTGCTGCAAAAAATAAAGTGGTAAATCTGGGGGGCATTCTAAAGGAGGCAGGAAAGGTCAAGTGGAAGGGTTAATTCTTGAGGATGACAAGGGTGAAGAAAACTTCCAACAGTGTCAGGATGGCCGAGTGGTCCAAGGCGCCAGACTCAAGGCTCTGCTGTCCCTGCCTGGGGGTTTCTGGCCCCCGAATGGAGGCGTGGGTTCAAATCCCACTTCTGACCCACCTTTTCTCCTGAAAGCTGAGGTTTTAAATCATTTTTTAAAAAAATAATCCTTCCGTTATGCCCGCACCTGAGTCTGGCAAAACGCCGATTCTCCATTTCCTCTCCCCACCCCACCCCACCTCCCCCGCCCCCAAAGCCACGGTGCGGTACCAATCTCCACTGTTCACCCGTCGCCAGCTGCACCCACACGTGGAAGAAAACCACACGGAGGGACAGGCGGTGGCAGCGGGGTGCACGCGGCCCCACAGGTGGTGGTCGGCACCAACACCCACCTGCCGCTTCCCTGGTGGTCTAGCGGTTAGGATTCACCACTCCTGCTGCCATGGCCCAGACTCAATTCCCGGGCCAGGCTGATCTTGCTTCTTTTTAAGAACCACTGCTTTAATTGTCATGGGTAACAAGTTGATGAGGGATGGGTTTAGCGGAACTCAGGTATCACTGTCCTGGGGTAACTTAGACCGGTGGGACTTCTTCCCCAGCTTGCAGCCATTCCCATCACCTGCTGGTAGTTAAAGTATGCATATTCAAGAATCTATAACCGCCTACTTGCAGCATGGGGGCGGTGAAAGCCTGTATTTCTCTAAGGTCAACAAACACTGACAGATTCTCAGTAACAAAACACTGAGCCACAGCCCAGACCCTCACCACCCTTTCCTTCAAGAGAACCCACCACCACCACCACAGGCTTCTGTATATTCGGACTTTATTGCAATGCTACGCTGACTCTTTCATCTGGCAGACTCCCCACTCCACCTGGCGCATTGCTCCGATCTTCCCAAAGTGGTGGTTGCACAGCTCTTGTCAGCAATGGGGAGCCTCGGGGCCTTCATTCCTCTCCCTTGAGCTTTAGAACTTGTTTGCCAGCCAGCCAGAGCTCAAGGGAGGGACGGTGTTGTCTCTAGCGCCTGTTTCTAGAGAGCACGGAGGTGCTGTCTAGGTCCCAGCACATGGCCTTGGCCTGCATGCGCTGCAAGGCAGCTTTGGCTTGCTTGAGGCTGCTGGCAAGGATGTCCCTTGGCCGCTTGGTCTTGGTCAGCCCCTGCCCGTAGGCCATGACAACAAGCCCCTTCCGGTGGAAGAGAAGCCACGTGGCCTTGGCGCTGGTGCGGCGGGCACGTTTCAGCAGAGTGCTTTTCCTCTGCTTCTTTGCAGGCCGACGCTTCACCTGCCTCAAGGGCTTCCCCGCCTTGGACAGGGATCTCTTGTGCTGGAGGCCTCTTCCGCGCTGGGTCTTTCCTCCGCGCTGGGTCCTCCTTCCCCGCTGGGTCCTCCTCTTTCTTTGCGTCGCAGATGCCATAGCTCAGCCTTGCCACCGCGCTGGCCAGACGCCTCAGTGCTGCGGGACACCCCAGCGCCCCAATTTATACCCGCGGGCATGCAAATGAGGGGGGGGTCCGAGCCCTGCCATTGGCCAAGTGACCAGTGGTGACACCCCCCCAAGTCACAATGTAGAGAATCCTGGCCCGCATCACTGGGGTCCCTCGTGCCCATGGCAACCAGGCAACCGCAAGGGCTGAGGACTGCCACGACCCCTCACTCCTCTGTGACACTCACCCTCCCAACGGAAATCTTCCACCCATCCTAAAAGAACAGCACTTATTTCTTGGAGTTTCACCCCAGTCTCAAAAGTTTTGGCTCACAGTTGCACGACCTTGCCAAGTACACGCCGACACGTGTCCTGGGAGTCTTCTGGGCAAGCAGGTAAAGCATGACAAGAAAACCCTTGGAGAGAGCATTCTGTTCCTCAACAGAACCTGCCTGCACGTCTTAGACCCGTGTCTGCCAGCTTGAAGACTCATTATAGCTAATTGCTCTGTCAACAAACCCACCCAGGTACACCCCCGGTTTTTCCCTCCTGGCGCTTTACATACATAGCTCATGTCCACATCCACATGTCGACACTCACGCAACCTCGCACCTCCCATGCTTCTTTCGAGCTCCTCCGTGCACTGTCAACACCACAGTTGATGTCCCACACCAACATCTACCAGCTGTCCTTCTGGAGGACCAAACCCTGACTTTTTTCCTCTCCTCCCTTTGTAAAGAAAAAACAACATTAAAGCTAGAAGACAACTACTTAGAAGCAAAAAACGGTCCCTCCTTGCCCCGTCCCATGTGTGCTGATTCGATCTGGTTTTCATCCCTCCCACTGTCCTTCTCCGAGCCTCATGTCACAGCTGCTTTCAGGTGGAAGGAAACTCCATTTCCAGTAATCTTCAGGGAAGCAGCAGACCGGAGCAGGAACGTGGGAGGAACTTCTTTTGAATCCTCCAGTTTCCCTTCTGCCTTGAGATATTTGATGACTAAATTCATAAACCCCCACAATATTGTTGAGATTTGAGTGGTGTTGCCTTTGCTGGCGTGGCGATCTGGTTCAGGAACAGCACGGCGACCAACCCCAGGCCGCTCAGGCCATCAGCTCACAGACACCAATGTGGTGGATGGCAAATGGCGTCTAGAAGTAAGAGACGCGGCCTCAGATAGCTTGGGTTTACAACGTCACTTCCACCTGTTTACGTCATAAGCTAAAAGCTATTGGCTATCCGGAGAGGGGCCCTATATTTCTGTACAGCGCCACATCTTACGGCCATGGAGCCCTACCTACCTACATTTCCCCTCTCCCTATGCTTAACTAAACAGGGTGAAATTGTAATAATTAAAATATTTTTTAAAAAAAGTACAAAATGATTTTGCGATAACAAATATAAGGCACACCGGGCAAGTGATAATTGGGGGGTAACTGGGGGTAACGGAGTGTAACTTGGGAAAAAACTGGGGGAAATACTGACCAAGTACATTTTTTAAAGCAGTTGTTGGTGTTCTACAAACTGATGTTAATTTTTTCTAGCTGGCTCTTAACGAAAGACACGAGCCTATTTAATATACAGGGTCCGAAGATCAATGTCAGCAGGATCATTGCAATCGGCCCTACCAAGGTGGGTATCAGGGTGGTTAGCCACAGTGAATAGTTAAACCATGATTCAGACCACCCTTGTTGGGCTTCCCTGTCTCTTTTTCTTTGAGCCAATCTCTCTCTCCATTTTGCCATCGAGTCTCTAAGCTCTCCGGTGTGGTCAGCATAGAAACAACATTCCTCTTTCAGGGCGGCACAAAGGCCTCCTTGTTGCATAAACAGGAGGTCTAATCCCCGTCTATCCTGCAAAACAACCTCTGAAAGCGAGGAGAGGGATTGCTCCAAAAAAGGTTATGGATTTCTCAATTTTTTGTAGGTCTTCATTGATGGCGGCTTGTAGTTGAGACAGGCCTCGTTGCTTTGCTGTGTCACCAGGGAGGTCACTCCGTGGCTGTGCCGGCTGCTCCCAAACCAAGCAGAGTCACTATCGTTACAGCTGTCAGTACTTCTCTTTTTTGAAGTCTGCTATTAGCTTCTCCCCAATAATGGTACATTTCTTCTTCTGGATGGTATAGGACTCTAGGAAGAATCAAAATTTTACACAAAGTCAGCAGGGTCATCAAAAAGTTCAAGGGACACACAGGGGGTTACTCCTGATTGGTGGCAAATCCACATTCTGGGTGCGGACGGGATCGCCCATTTACGGGTTTTATCAACAACAACGGTTTCTGCGCAAACAGCACTATCCCAGCTTGCTAAGGTGGTATTACCAAAACACACGCCCAGGCCCCTGACTTGGTTCAAGGTGATTCCTTTCCGTGGTGTGTCCCACCTACACTGGGTTGGGCTGCTCTCTGATGAATAGTCAAAAGCAGCATTGAGGGCAATGCCCTCATAGAAGCGAGGATACACGTCATAACATAACCAACAAGAACTCGTGAGATCCGGGTCTGACTGATTCAGCGACCGGAAAATGGCATCTAACACGTTAAAAAATGGCTTGTTGGGCAAATGGTGAGAGTTCACGTTTGGTTGGCTTGAGGGAACTATTTGCTTGGTTGGTAAGGGATCGGCTGGAAGAGGGGTGTAAGTCGGAAAGCTTTCTTTTCTTTGTTGGTTATCACTTTTAATTATGACATTGGGGCCAATCGCTGTACTGCTTTTTACTTCCTGTTTTTTAATAAAAAACATTCCCCCCCTATCTGCCCCAGGTAGCCAGTATCTAATGCCCCAAGTTTTGCCGATAGTCCATCCCAGGTCATTTTCATTGGTTACGTTTAAGAAAATATATTGGCAGTCACATATTCTATTGAAGCCCCTGCCGTGGCATACTAGCCCTGCCAACCCATCTACTGTCCAAGCGGTGCAGCCTGTTGGCCCCCAACTGGTCTTAAGAAACGGCTCTGATTTTGCTACCTTCCAGCCAGACGCGATGGTTTCACAGCCCCAGCAGGAACAGTAATACTGATAAGGGACGTTGCAATAAGATTTGCCAGGGTTAGAGCTGGGACACATTTAATACATTGCAGTATTCAAACAGGGGGTGGAGAGGATTAGGTCACAGAGGTATGCCTGAAAGCTAGGGGGCCCCGGGGTAACAATCTTTTGTAGCATCTTCTGATCCTCCCATCTCGCCAGTACCCGTTCCCATGGTCGATGTTCATACGAGCCACTAGATGGCGTTACGAACCCCACCTGGGTCGGGGCTAGATGTTCTTCATTCGCGACATGCTTAATCATACTCGCGATGCTTGACCCCGCCAGCAGTGATCGCAGATTTCTTTCGTTCCCGAATTACACTGCTGACGTAAGCATTCTGCCACAACCGGGCCTTTTTGCTTCCGCGGGCAGGGTTGAAGAATCGACCGCTGCCTGGAATCGATCTACAAATTGTGTAAAGCTCTCACTTTCACTTTGCTTTATCATGGTTTGGCAACAACTCTAGAGGCTATGCGAATGGCTTGTCTGGCCACACAACTAGTTACCATAACTTCATGGGCCCGCAGGCCCTGGGCTTGTGCCTGGGGGGTAATCATTGTTGGGTCTGTACCCATTAGCCGCTGCAGGCTGGAGCCGTGTAGTGGATGATCCGCCCCAGTTACTTGGGCCAGTTGCCTCGCACAGTTGTCCTCCCATTCTTGTTTAAAAACGATCATCCCTGCCCCGTCAAAGATCAGTCTACAAGTTTGTTTTATATCGAACAGGAGCATATCGTCTCCCCCGAAGATACCATCTATGAGGGTGGAGACCATGGCAGAATTAAGTTCTTTATCCGCAACTGCTTTAACAATCGCTTGAACATCCTTAGGGTTTATTGGCGAGTGGACACTCTGTCCCCCGTCCGTCACCCTGACCGGGAACGCTAGCGTGGCCGATGGGGCCCAGTCGGCACACGCGATCCTTATTTTCCTCCAATCCATGAGAGGGATTCCTTCCCATCTCCATTTCTCTTTAATTTGGATGGGGATATTTCGATTCTTGGCTCTGTTCGCCTTCACTTCCTTAAGTTTGAATCAGTTCCGAGCCACTCGTCCCAGCTGGTCTCTGATCCGGAGTCGGAACTCGACTGACCGGCCACTTCCGGCTTCCAGTATCTTTTTGTCGGGCTCCGGCCCCGCCCACTCCCTTTGCGAGCGGGCTGTTCCCTCCCCCTTGGCTCACCCCGCCTTCTGATCGGCGGGCTGTTTGCCCTATAAGGGCATTATCCAAACGGACATTCTGATTGGTTCTCCGCCTCCTGCTCCCCATCTTTTTCCTTTATTGGCCGTCCCAATCTCCCTTTTCCGTCGCATTCTCCTCCCCCTCCCGTTCGCATGCGCTTGTTAGTTCCAGCACTTCCTCCCTTTTCCCGCCTGGGGCATCCTCGCCCCGCCCTTCCGCTCTCCGCTCGGCGCCATCTTGGGACGCGTACGGCGGTGGTTTGGCACAGCCTTTTCCAGGCAGTGATTGTCCCGCAGGGCCCCTGCCCTCCTCAACCAACCCACCCCAGAAGGATTTTGCTCGTTTCTGTCCCTCCGTAACCGGGACGGGGTTCGGGGATTGAGGGGACGTATCGCCCTCTCTCAGATCTTTAGGCTCACCGGAACCGTTATCGTCCGGGGGGTGCAAAGTCTGTGTGGCTGCCCCGACTCCTACTTTCGGGGTGACCAACAAACAGTCCTTTGCCGCCATCTAGTTCTCCTGCTCTTGTAGAGCCTTCTGCAGGGCCTGTACAACTTTCCCCCACGACTCAAGGTTTTTCCCAAAACCCGAGAACATCGTCTCCTCAGCTAACGCTTTAGTACACTTATCCCACACTTCAGGGTGGAGAATATCCACCGGCCGGTCAACGACCCCAAATTCTAAAAGCCTCGAAACGGCGAAAGTAAAATCTTTGGGTTCACAATCAATAGCCCGTTGCTTATAAAATTCAGATACTACCTTCACAACAGCTTCCATCCGCGTTGTTGGTCCGGGAGCGTCCTCCCCGCCGGGCTGGTCCAGCCGCTCGGGCCGCCTATTCACCTGATTCCTGGCGAGTAATTCCCGGGTTTCGGCACCACTTGTTGCCTTCATAGGCGTGGCGACCTAGTTCAGGAACAGCACGGCCACCAACCCCAGGCCGCTCAGGCCATCAGCTCACAGACACCAATGTGGTGGATGGCAAATGGCGTCTAGTGATAAGAGGCGCGGCCTCAGATAGCTTGGGTTTACAACGTCACTTCCGCCTGCTTACGTCATCAGCAAAACGCTATTGGCTATCCGGAGAGGGGCCCTACATTCCAGTCAGCGCGACATCTTCCGGCCGATAAGCCCCAACTACCCACAGAGTGGCGTAGAGCATGGTGTTGAGGTTGCCTCTGCACAGGTGACTGCAGCTGTTGCAATAGAAGAATTAAAGGCACTGGTACTGAAAGAAGATATAATAATAATAATAACAATAATAATACCACCAAAGCTGCACTGTGCTCTCAGCCTTTCTGTCTGGATGGCCGAGGAAGACATCCAGACATCTAAAGACCAAACTTTTATAGCACAAGGAAATGAGTTTGCTTCTGCTTTGGTGCACGTAGCTCTGGGCTGCAAGGCAAGAACCGAAAGCACTGCAGGAAAAAAAACCCAAACCAACAAACCCCAACTCTCTGTGAGCGTAGCTGTGAGTTACCACCTTCCTGCAACTCCTTTTGGATCAAGAAGTCCCCATATAGCGGCAGTGGATGGTCAGGATGCAGGAGAGGCGGTGAGGACCAGAGCCTGGCACCCATGGTGGGCATGCTACAGGACAGAGCCTTGGGTGCAGGATGCCCATCTCAGAAACACAAGGAAGGTGGAAAGTCACAGCAGGGCGTGGGGTTTTGTGTCTCCAAGAGACAGGAAAAGGCACAGAGGACAGGCTGGAGAGGTTGAGCCCAGCCTGACTGAGCTCCTTCAGCTCCATCATCCCTGCCAGGCATTTCTGAGCATTTAACAACCCTCAGTATTTTGCAGGGTCTTTGGTTTCCCTCCCCATAAGCTTAGCCAGCTGCTCGCCGAACCTTTACCATCTATGACGTCCCGTGCGTGTGTGTGTGCACGCCCATGGGGAGCCCAGGCACACAAGGAGAGATACCCATGGTGAGAGGACAGGCCCGTGTTGCCCAGTTCTGCAAGATCTGCTGGGGATGAAGGATGCAAAACACAGTCCATTTTCACCTTTCCTAACCTGATCCACAACAGCTTGCAACTCCAGGGTACCAATGAAGAATCCCAAAGTGGCGGGGAGACATCCAAGAGGCAAATAAGGAAAAGCGGTTAATTTGGCTAGGGAATACAAATAGAAAGTAAAACCGAGTTGGTGTTAAATTAACTCGGGGGTTTTACTAGCACCACGAGCATGTAAACATGCATCTTATTTTTTCATCTTTCTCCTAATTTTTCCTTTTAGAGGCGATGACCAAATTGCAGCCAGGGTGGCAGCATGTTGCAGTGTAAATCGGGCTGGTCTGGCTCTTCCCCCCAAATAAATCCTTGCGTTATCCTGAGTGGGCAACAGAGGCTGTGCAGCCGGGGATGGAGCGATGGAGTCAGAGGAGCAGCAAACAGCCAGAAGAGGGTTTTACTGCTGCAAAAAATAAAGTGGTAAATCTGGGGGGCATTCTAAAGGAGGCAGGAAAGGTCAAGTGGAAGGGTTAATTCTTGAGGATGACAAGGGTGAAGAAAACTTCCAACAGTGTCAGGATGGCCGAGTGGTCCAAGGCGCCAGACTCAAGGCTCTGCTGTCCCTGCCTGGGGGTTTCTGGCCCCCGAATGGAGGCGTGGGTTCAAATCCCACTTCTGACCCACCTTTTCTCCTGAAAGCTGAGGTTTTAAATCATTTTTTAAAAAAATAATCCTTCCGTTATGCCCGCACCTGAGTCTGGCAAAACGCCGATTCTCCATTTCCTCTCCCCACCCCACCCCACCTCCCCCGCCCCCAAAGCCACGGTGCGGTACCAATCTCCACTGTTCACCCGTCGCCAGCTGCACCCACACGTGGAAGAAAACCACACGGAGGGACAGGCGGTGGCAGCGGGGTGCACGCGGCCCCACAGGTGGTGGTCGGCACCAACACCCACCTGCCGCTTCCCTGGTGGTCTAGCGGTTAGGATTCACCACTCCTGCTGCCATGGCCCAGACTCAATTCCCGGGCCAGGCTGATCTTGCTTCTTTTTAAGAACCACTGCTTTAATTGTCATGGGTAACAAGTTGATGAGGGATGGGTTTAGCGGAACTCAGGTATCACTGTCCTGGGGTAACTTAGACCGGTGGGACTTCTTCCCCAGCTTGCAGCCATTCCCATCACCTGCTGGTAGTTAAAGTATGCATATTCAAGAATCTATAACCGCCTACTTGCAGCATGGGGGCGGTGAAAGCCTGTATTTCTCTAAGGTCAACAAACACTGACAGATTCTCAGTAACAAAACACTGAGCCACAGCCCAGACCCTCACCACCCTTTCCTTCAAGAGAACCCACCACCACCACCACAGGCTTCTGTATATTCGGACTTTATTGCAATGCTACGCTGACTCTTTCATCTGGCAGACTCCCCACTCCACCTGGCGCTTTGCTCCGATCTTCCCAAAGTGGTGGTTGCACAGCTCTTGTCAGCAATGGGGAGCCTCGGGGCCTTCATTCCTCTCCCTTGAGCTTTAGAACTTGTTTGCCAGCCAGCCAGAGCTCAAGGGAGGGACGGTGTTGTCTCTAGCGCCTGTTTCTAGAGAGCACGGAGGTGCTGTCTAGGTCCCAGCACATGGCCTTGGCCTGCATGCACTGCAAGGCAGCTTTGGCTTGCTTGAGGCTGCTGGCAAGGATGTCCCTTGGCCGCTTGGTCTTGGTCAGCCCCTGCCCGTAGGCCATGACAACAAGCCCCTTCCGGTGGAAGAGAAGCCACGTGGCCTTGGCGCTGGTGCGGCGGGCACGTTTCAGCAGAGTGCTTTTCCTCTGCTTCTTTGCAGGCCGACGCTTCACCTGCCTCAAGGGCTTCCCCGCCTTGGACAGGGATCTCTTGTGCTGGAGGCCTCTTCCGCGCTGGGTCTTTCCTCCGCGCTGGGTCCTCCTTCCCCGCTGGGTCCTCCTCTTTCTTTGCGTCGCAGATGCCATAGCTCAGCCTTGCCACCGCGCTGGCCAGACGCCTCAGTGCTGCGGGACACCCCAGCGCCCCAATTTATACCCGCGGGCATGCAAATGAGGGGGGGGTCCGAGCCCTGCCATTGGCCAAGTGACCAGTGGTGACACCCCCCCAAGTCACAATGTAGAGAATCCTGGCCCGCGTCACTGGGGTCCCTCGTGCCCATGGCAACCAGGCAACCGCAAGGGCTGAGGACTGCCACGACCCCTCACTCCTCTGTGACACTCACCCTCCCAACGGAAATCTTCCACCCATCCTAAAAGAACAGCACTTATTTCTTGGAGTTTCACCCCAGTCTCAAAAGTTTTGGCTCACAGTTGCACGACCTTGCCAAGTACACGCCGACACGTGTCCTGGGAGTCTTCTGGGCAAGCAGGTAAAGCATGACAAGAAAACCCTTGGAGAGAGCATCCTTCCTCAACAGAACCTGCCTGCACGTCTTAGACCCGTGTCTGCCAGCTTGAAGACTCATTATAGCTAATTGCTCTGTCAACAAACCCACCCAGGTACACCCCCGGTTTTTCCCTCCTGGCGCTTTACATACATAGCTCATGTCCACATCCACATGTCGACACTCACGCAACCTCGCACCTCCCATGCTTCTTTCGAGCTCCTCCGTGCACTGTCAACACCACAGTTGATGTCCCACACCAACATCTACCAGCTGTCCTTCTGGAGGACCAAACCCTGACTTTTTTCCTCTCCTCCCTTTGTAAAGAAAAAACAACATTAAAGCTAGAAGACAACTACTTAGAAGCAAAAAACGGTCCCTCCTTGCCCCGTCCCATGTGTGCTGATTCGATCTGGTTTTCATCCCTCCCACTGTCCTTCTCCGAGCCTCATGTCACAGCTGCTTTCAGGTGGAAGGAAACTCCATTTCCAGTAATCTTCAGGGAAGCAGCAGATCGGAGCAGGAACGTGGGAGGAACTTCTTTTGAATCCTTCAGTTTCCCTTCTGCCTTCAGATATTTGATGACTAAATTCATAAACCCCCACAGTATTGTTGAGATTTGAGTGGCGTAGAGCATGGTGTTGAGGTTGTCTCTGCACAGGTGACTGCAGCTGTTGCAATAGAAGAATTAAAGGCACTGGTACTGAAAGAAGATATAATAATAATAATAACAATAATAATACCACCAAAGCTGCACTGTGCTCTCAGCCTTTCTGTCTGGATGGCCGAGGAAGACATCCAGACATCTAAAGACCAAACTTTTATAGCACAAGGAAATGAGTTTGCTTCTGCTTTGGTGCACGTAGCTCTGGGCTGCAAGGCAAGAACCGAAAGCACTGCAGGAAAAAAAACCCAAACCAACAAACCCCAACTCTCTGTGAGCGTAGCTGTGAGTTACCACCTTCCTGCAACTCCTTTTGGATCAAGAAGTCCCCATATAGCGGCAGTGGATGGTCAGGATGCAGGAGAGGCGGTGAGGACCAGAGCCTGGCACCCATGGTGGGCATGCTACAGGACAGAGCCTTGGGTGCAGGATGCCCATCTCAGAAACACAAGGAAGGTGGAAAGTCACAGCAGGGCGTGGGGTTTTGTGTCTCCAAGAGACAGGAAAAGGCACAGAGGACAGGCTGGAGAGGTTGAGCCCAGCCTGACTGAGCTCCTTCAGCTCCATCATCCCTGCCAGGCATTTCTGAGCATTTAACAACCCTCAGTATTTTGCAGGGTCTTTGGTTTCCCTCCCCATAAGCTTAGCCAGCTGCTCGCCGAACCTTTACCATCCATGACGTCCCGTGCGTGTGTGTGTGTGCACGCCCATGGGGAGCCCAGGCACACAAGGAGAGATACCCATGGTGAGAGGACAGGCCCGTGTTGCCCAGTTCTGCAAGATCTGCTGGGGATGAAGGATGCAAAACACAGTCCATTTTCACCTTTCCTAACCTGATCCACAACAGCTTGCAACTCCAGGGTAGCAATGAAGAATCCCAAAGTGGCGGGGAGACATCCAAGAGGCAAATAAGGAAAAGCGGTTAATTTGGCTAGGGAATACAAATAGAAAGTAAAACCGAGTTGGTGTTAAATTAACTCGGGGGTTTTACTAGCACCACGAGCATGTAAACATGCATCTTATTTTTTCATCTTTCTCCTAATTTTTCCTTTTAGAGGCGATGACCAAATTGCAGCCAGGGTGGCAGCATGTTGCAGTGTAAATCGGGCTGGTCTGGCTCTTCCCCCCAAATAAATCCTTGCGTTATCCTGAGTGGGCAACAGAGGCTGTGCAGCCGGGGATGGAGCGATGGAGTCAGAGGAGCAGCAAACAGCCAGAAGAGGGTTTTACTGCTGCAAAAAATAAAGTGGTAAATCTGGGGGGCATTCTAAAGGAGGCAGGAAAGGTCAAGTGGAAGGGTTAATTCTTGAGGATGACAAGGGTGAAGAAAACTTCCAACAGTGTCAGGATGGCCGAGTGGTCCAAGGCGCCAGACTCAAGGCTCTGCTGTCCCTGCCTGGGGGTTTCTGGCCCCCGAATGGAGGCGTGGGTTCAAATCCCACTTCTGACCCACCTTTTCTCCTGAAAGCTGAGGTTTTAAATCATTTTTTAAAAAAATAATCCTTCCGTTATGCCCGCACCTGAGTCTGGCAAAACGCCGATTCTCCATTTCCTCTCCCCACCCCACCCCACCTCCCCCGCCCCCAAAGCCACGGTGCGGTACCAATCTCCACTGTTCACCCGTCGCCAGCTGCACCCACACGTGGAAGAAAACCACACGGAGGGACAGGCGGTGGCAGCGGGGTGCACGCGGCCCCACAGGTGGTGGTCGGCACCAACACCCACCTGCCGCTTCCCTGGTGGTCTAGCGGTTAGGATTCACCACTCCTGCTGCCATGGCCCAGACTCAATTCCCGGGCCAGGCTGATCTTGCTTCTTTTTAAGAACCACTGCTTTAATTGTCATGGGTAACAAGTTGATGAGGGATGGGTTTAGCGGAACTCAGGTATCACTGTCCTGGGGTAACTTAGACCGGTGGGACTTCTTCCCCAGCTTGCAGCCATTCCCATCACCTGCTGGTAGTTAAAGTATGCATATTCAAGAATCTATAACCGCCTACTTGCAGCATGGGGGCGGTGAAAGCCTGTATTTCTCTAAGGTCAACAAACACTGACAGATTCTCAGTAACAAAACACTGAGCCACAGCCCAGACCCTCACCACCCTTTCCTTCAAGAGAACCCACCACCACCACCACAGGCTTCTGTATATTCGGACTTTATTGCAATGCTACGCTGACTCTTTCATCTGGCAGACTCCCCACTCCACCTGGCGCATTGCTCCGATCTTCCCAAAGTGGTGGTTGCACAGCTCTTGTCAGCAATGGGGAGCCTCGGGGCCTTCATTCCTCTCCCTTGAGCTTTAGAACTTGTTTGCCAGCCAGCCAGAGCTCAAGGGAGGGACGGTGTTGTCTCTAGCGCCTGTTTCTAGAGAGCACGGAGGTGCTGTCTAGGTCCCAGCACATGGCCTTGGCCTGCATGCACTGCAAGGCAGCTTTGGCTTGCTTGAGGCTGCTGGCAAGGATGTCCCTTGGCCGCTTGGTCTTGGTCAGCCCCTGCCCGTAGGCCATGACAACAAGCCCCTTCCGGTGGAAGAGAAGCCACGTGGCCTTGGCGCTGGTGCGGCGGGCACGTTTCAGCAGAGTGCTTTTCCTCTGCTTCTTTGCAGGCCGACGCTTCACCTGCCTCAAGGGCTTCCCCGCCTTGGACAGGGATCTCTTGTGCTGGAGGCCTCTTCCACGCTGGGTCTTTCCTCCGCGCTGGGTCCTCCTTCCCCGCTGGGTCCTCCTCTTTCTTTGCGTCGCAGATGCCATAGCTCAGCCTTGCCACCACGCTGGCCAGACGCCTCAGTGCTGCGGGACACCCCAGCGCCCCAATTTATACCCGCGGGCATGCAAATGAGGGGGGGGTCCGAGCCCTGCCATTGGCCAAGTGACCAGTGGTGACACCCCCCCAAGTCACAATGTAGAGAATCCTGGCCCGCATCACTGGGGTCCCTCGTGCCCATGGCAACCAGGCAACCGCAAGGGCTGAGGACTGCCACGACCCCTCACTCCTCTGTGACACTCACCCTCCCAACGGAAATCTTCCACCCATCCTAAAAGAACAGCACTTATTTCTTGGAGTTTCACCCCAGTCTCAAAAGTTTTGGCTCACAGTTGCACGACCTTGCCAAGTACACGCCGACACGTGTCCTGGGAGTCTTCTGGGCAAGCAGGTAAAGCATGACAAGAAAACCCTTGGAGAGAGCATCCTTCCTCAACAGAACCTGCCTGCACGTCTTAGACCCGTGTCTGCCAGCTTGAAGACTCATTATAGCTAATTGCTCTGTCAACAAACCCACCCAGGTACACCCCCGGTTTTTCCCTCCTGGCGCTTTACATACATAGCTCATGTCCACATCCACATGTCGACACTCACGCAACCTCGCACCTCCCATGCTTCTTTCGAGCTCCTCCGTGCACTGTCAACACCACAGTTGATGTCCCACACCAACATCTACCAGCTGTCCTTCTGGAGGACCAAACCCTGACTTTTTTCCTCTCCTCCCTTTGTAAAGAAAAAACAACATTAAAGCTAGAAGACAACTACTTAGAAGCAAAAAACGGTCCCTCCTTGCCCCGTCCCATGTGTGCTGATTCGATCTGGTTTTCATCCCTCCCACTGTCCTTCTCCGAGCCTCATGTCACAGCTGCTTTCAGGTGGAAGGAAACTCCATTTCCAGTAATCTTCAGGGAAGCAGCAGACCGGAGCAGGAACGTGGGAGGAACTTCTTTTGAATCCTCCAGTTTCCCTTCTGCCTTGAGATATTTGATGACTAAATTCATAAACCCCCACAATATTGTTGAGATTTGAGTGGTGTTGCCTTTGCTGGCGTGGCGATCTGGTTCAGGAACAGCACGGCGACCAACCCCAGGCCGCTCAGGCCATCAGCTCACAGACACCAATGTGGTGGATGGCAAATGGCGTCTAGAAGTAAGAGACGCGGCCTCAGATAGCTTGGGTTTACAACGTCACTTCCACCTGTTTACGTCATAAGCTAAAAGCTATTGGCTATCCGGAGAGGGGCCCTATATTTCTGTACAGCGCCACATCTTACGGCCATGGAGCCCTACCTACCTACATTTCCCCTCTCCCTATGCTTAACTAAACAGGGTGAAATTGTAATAATTAAAATATTTTTTAAAAAAAGTACAAAATGATTTTGCGATAACAAATATAAGGCACACCGGGCAAGTGATAATTGGGGGGTAACTGGGGGTAACGGAGTGTAACTTGGGAAAAAACTGGGGGAAATACTGACCAAGTACATTTTTTAAAGCAGTTGTTGGTGTTCTACAAACTGATGTTAATTTTTTCTAGCTGGCTCTTAACGAAAGACACGAGCCTATTTAATATACAGGGTCCGAAGATCAATGTCAGCAGGATCATTGCAATCGGCCCTACCAAGGTGGGTATCAGGGTGGTTAGCCACAGTGAATAGTTAAACCATGATTCAGACCACCCTTGTTGGGCTTCCCTGTCTCTTTTTCTTTGAGCCAATCTCTCTCTCCATTTTGCCATCGAGTCTCTAAGCTCTCCGGTGTGGTCAGCATAGAAACAACATTCCTCTTTCAGGGCGGCACAAAGGCCTCCTTGTTGCATAAACAGGAGGTCTAATCCCCGTCTATCCTGCAAAACAACCTCTGAAAGCGAGGAGAGGGATTGCTCCAAAAAAGGTTATGGATTTCTCAATTTTTTGTAGGTCTTCATTGATGGCGGCTTGTAGTTGAGACAGGCCTCGTTGCTTTGCTGTGTCACCAGGGAGGTCACTCCGTGGCTGTGCCGGCTGCTCCCAAACCAAGCAGAGTCACTATCGTTACAGCTGTCAGTACTTCTCTTTTTTGAAGTCTGCTATTAGCTTCTCCCCAATAATGGTACATTTCTTCTTCTGGATGGTATAGGACTCTAGGAAGAATCAAAATTTTACACAAAGTCAGCAGGGTCATCAAAAAGTTCAAGGGACACACAGGGGGTTACTCCTGATTGGTGGCAAATCCACATTCTGGGTGCGGACGGGATCGCCCATTTACGGGTTTTATCAACAACAACGGTTTCTGCGCAAACAGCACTATCCCAGCTTGCTAAGGTGGTATTACCAAAACACACGCCCAGGCCCCTGACTTGGTTCAAGGTGATTCCTTTCCGTGGTGTGTCCCACCTACACTGGGTTGGGCTGCTCTCTGATGAATAGTCAAAAGCAGCATTGAGGGCAATGCCCTCATAGAAGCGAGGATACACGTCATAACATAACCAACAAGAACTCGTGAGATCCGGGTCTGACTGATTCAGCGACCGGAAAATGGCATCTAACACGTTAAAAAATGGCTTGTTGGGCAAATGGTGAGAGTTCACGTTTGGTTGGCTTGAGGGAACTATTTGCTTGGTTGGTAAGGGATCGGCTGGAAGAGGGGTGTAAGTCGGAAAGCTTTCTTTTCTTTGTTGGTTATCACTTTTAATTATGACATTGGGGCCAATCGCTGTACTGCTTTTTACTTCCTGTTTTTTAATAAAAAACATTCCCCCCCTATCTGCCCCAGGTAGCCAGTATCTAATGCCCCAAGTTTTGCCGATAGTCCATCCCAGGTCATTTTCATTGGTTACGTTTAAGAAAATATATTGGCAGTCACATATTCTATTGAAGCCCCTGCCGTGGCATACTAGCCCTGCCAACCCATCTACTGTCCAAGCGGTGCAGCCTGTTGGCCCCCAACTGGTCTTAAGAAACGGCTCTGATTTTGCTACCTTCCAGCCAGACGCGATGGTTTCACAGCCCCAGCAGGAACAGTAATACTGATAAGGGACGTTGCAATAAGATTTGCCAGGGTTAGAGCTGGGACACATTTAATACATTGCAGTATTCAAACAGGGGGTGGAGAGGATTAGGTCACAGAGGTATGCCTGAAAGCTAGGGGGCCCCGGGGTAACAATCTTTTGTAGCATCTTCTGATCCTCCCATCTCGCCAGTACCCGTTCCCATGGTCGATGTTCATACGAGCCACTAGATGGCGTTACGAACCCCACCTGGGTCGGGGCTAGATGTTCTTCATTCGCGACATGCTTAATCATACTCGCGATGCTTGACCCCGCCAGCAGTGATCGCAGATTTCTTTCGTTCCCGAATTACACTGCTGACGTAAGCATTCTGCCACAACCGGGCCTTTTTGCTTCCGCGGGCAGGGTTGAAGAATCGACCGCTGCCTGGAATCGATCTACAAATTGTGTAAAGCTCTCACTTTCACTTTGCTTTATCATGGTTTGGCAACAACTCTAGAGGCTATGCGAATGGCTTGTCTGGCCACACAACTAGTTACCATAACTTCATGGGCCCGCAGGCCCTGGGCTTGTGCCTGGGGGGTAATCATTGTTGGGTCTGTACCCATTAGCCGCTGCAGGCTGGAGCCGTGTAGTGGATGATCCGCCCCAGTTACTTGGGCCAGTTGCCTCGCACAGTTGTCCTCCCATTCTTGTTTAAAAACGATCATCCCTGCCCCGTCAAAGATCAGTCTACAAGTTTGTTTTATATCGAACAGGAGCATATCGTCTCCCCCGAAGATACCATCTATGAGGGTGGAGACCATGGCAGAATTAAGTTCTTTATCCGCAACTGCTTTAACAATCGCTTGAACATCCTTAGGGTTTATTGGCGAGTGGACACTCTGTCCCCCGTCCGTCACCCTGACCGGGAACGCTAGCGTGGCCGATGGGGCCCAGTCGGCACACGCGATCCTTATTTTCCTCCAATCCATGAGAGGGATTCCTTCCCATCTCCATTTCTCTTTAATTTGGATGGGGATATTTCGATTCTTGGCTCTGTTCGCCTTCACTTCCTTAAGTTTGAATCAGTTCCGAGCCACTCGTCCCAGCTGGTCTCTGATCCGGAGTCGGAACTCGACTGACCGGCCACTTCCGGCTTCCAGTATCTTTTTGTCGGGCTCCGGCCCCGCCCACTCCCTTTGCGAGCGGGCTGTTCCCTCCCCCTTGGCTCACCCCGCCTTCTGATCGGCGGGCTGTTTGCCCTATAAGGGCATTATCCAAACGGACATTCTGATTGGTTCTCCGCCTCCTGCTCCCCATCTTTTTCCTTTATTGGCCGTCCCAATCTCCCTTTTCCGTCGCATTCTCCTCCCCCTCCCGTTCGCATGCGCTTGTTAGTTCCAGCACTTCCTCCCTTTTCCCGCCTGGGGCATCCTCGCCCCGCCCTTCCGCTCTCCGCTCGGCGCCATCTTGGGACGCGTACGGCGGTGGTTTGGCACAGCCTTTTCCAGGCAGTGATTGTCCCGCAGGGCCCCTGCCCTCCTCAACCAACCCACCCCAGAAGGATTTTGCTCGTTTCTGTCCCTCCGTAACCGGGACGGGGTTCGGGGATTGAGGGGACGTATCGCCCTCTCTCAGATCTTTAGGCTCACCGGAACCGTTATCGTCCGGGGGGTGCAAAGTCTGTGTGGCTGCCCCGACTCCTACTTTCGGGGTGACCAACAAACAGTCCTTTGCCGCCATCTAGTTCTCCTGCTCTTGTAGAGCCTTCTGCAGGGCCTGTACAACTTTCCCCCACGACTCAAGGTTTTTCCCAAAACCCGAGAACATCGTCTCCTCAGCTAACGCTTTAGTACACTTATCCCACACTTCAGGGTGGAGAATATCCACCGGCCGGTCAACGACCCCAAATTCTAAAAGCCTCGAAACGGCGAAAGTAAAATCTTTGGGTTCACAATCAATAGCCCGTTGCTTATAAAATTCAGATACTACCTTCACAACAGCTTCCATCCGCGTTGTTGGTCCGGGAGCGTCCTCCCCGCCGGGCTGGTCCAGCCGCTCGGGCCGCCTATTCACCTGATTCCTGGCGAGTAATTCCCGGGTTTCGGCACCACTTGTTGCCTTCATAGGCGTGGCGACCTAGTTCAGGAACAGCACGGCCACCAACCCCAGGCCGCTCAGGCCATCAGCTCACAGACACCAATGTGGTGGATGGCAAATGGCGTCTAGTGATAAGAGGCGCGGCCTCAGATAGCTTGGGTTTACAACGTCACTTCCGCCTGCTTACGTCATCAGCAAAACGCTATTGGCTATCCGGAGAGGGGCCCTACATTCCAGTCAGCGCGACATCTTCCGGCCGATAAGCCCCAACTACCCACAGAGTGGCGTAGAGCATGGTGTTGAGGTTGCCTCTGCACAGGTGACTGCAGCTGTTGCAATAGAAGAATTAAAGGCACTGGTACTGAAAGAAGATATAATAATAATAATAACAATAATAATACCACCAAAGCTGCACTGTGCTCTCAGCCTTTCTGTCTGGATGGCCGAGGAAGACATCCAGACATCTAAAGACCAAACTTTTATAGCACAAGGAAATGAGTTTGCTTCTGCTTTGGTGCACGTAGCTCTGGGCTGCAAGGCAAGAACCGAAAGCACTGCAGGAAAAAAAACCCAAACCAACAAACCCCAACTCTCTGTGAGCGTAGCTGTGAGTTACCACCTTCCTGCAACTCCTTTTGGATCAAGAAGTCCCCATATAGCGGCAGTGGATGGTCAGGATGCAGGAGAGGCGGTGAGGACCAGAGCCTGGCACCCATGGTGGGCATGCTACAGGACAGAGCCTTGGGTGCAGGATGCCCATCTCAGAAACACAAGGAAGGTGGAAAGTCACAGCAGGGCGTGGGGTTTTGTGTCTCCAAGAGACAGGAAAAGGCACAGAGGACAGGCTGGAGAGGTTGAGCCCAGCCTGACTGAGCTCCTTCAGCTCCATCATCCCTGCCAGGCATTTCTGAGCATTTAACAACCCTCAGTATTTTGCAGGGTCTTTGGTTTCCCTCCCCATAAGCTTAGCCAGCTGCTCGCCGAACCTTTACCATCTATGACGTCCCGTGCGTGTGTGTGTGCACGCCCATGGGGAGCCCAGGCACACAAGGAGAGATACCCATGGTGAGAGGACAGGCCCGTGTTGCCCAGTTCTGCAAGATCTGCTGGGGATGAAGGATGCAAAACACAGTCCATTTTCACCTTTCCTAACCTGATCCACAACAGCTTGCAACTCCAGGGTACCAATGAAGAATCCCAAAGTGGCGGGGAGACATCCAAGAGGCAAATAAGGAAAAGCGGTTAATTTGGCTAGGGAATACAAATAGAAAGTAAAACCGAGTTGGTGTTAAATTAACTCGGGGGTTTTACTAGCACCACGAGCATGTAAACATGCATCTTATTTTTTCATCTTTCTCCTAATTTTTCCTTTTAGAGGCGATGACCAAATTGCAGCCAGGGTGGCAGCATGTTGCAGTGTAAATCGGGCTGGTCTGGCTCTTCCCCCCAAATAAATCCTTGCGTTATCCTGAGTGGGCAACAGAGGCTGTGCAGCCGGGGATGGAGCGATGGAGTCAGAGGAGCAGCAAACAGCCAGAAGAGGGTTTTACTGCTGCAAAAAATAAAGTGGTAAATCTGGGGGGCATTCTAAAGGAGGCAGGAAAGGTCAAGTGGAAGGGTTAATTCTTGAGGATGACAAGGGTGAAGAAAACTTCCAACAGTGTCAGGATGGCCGAGTGGTCCAAGGCGCCAGACTCAAGGCTCTGCTGTCCCTGCCTGGGGGTTTCTGGCCCCCGAATGGAGGCGTGGGTTCAAATCCCACTTCTGACCCACCTTTTCTCCTGAAAGCTGAGGTTTTAAATCATTTTTTAAAAAAATAATCCTTCCGTTATGCCCGCACCTGAGTCTGGCAAAACGCCGATTCTCCATTTCCTCTCCCCACCCCACCCCACCTCCCCCGCCCCCAAAGCCACGGTGCGGTACCAATCTCCACTGTTCACCCGTCGCCAGCTGCACCCACACGTGGAAGAAAACCACACGGAGGGACAGGCGGTGGCAGCGGGGTGCACGCGGCCCCACAGGTGGTGGTCGGCACCAACACCCACCTGCCGCTTCCCTGGTGGTCTAGCGGTTAGGATTCACCACTCCTGCTGCCATGGCCCAGACTCAATTCCCGGGCCAGGCTGATCTTGCTTCTTTTTAAGAACCACTGCTTTAATTGTCATGGGTAACAAGTTGATGAGGGATGGGTTTAGCGGAACTCAGGTATCACTGTCCTGGGGTAACTTAGACCGGTGGGACTTCTTCCCCAGCTTGCAGCCATTCCCATCACCTGCTGGTAGTTAAAGTATGCATATTCAAGAATCTATAACCGCCTACTTGCAGCATGGGGGCGGTGAAAGCCTGTATTTCTCTAAGGTCAACAAACACTGACAGATTCTCAGTAACAAAACACTGAGCCACAGCCCAGACCCTCACCACCCTTTCCTTCAAGAGAACCCACCACCACCACCACAGGCTTCTGTATATTCGGACTTTATTGCAATGCTACGCTGACTCTTTCATCTGGCAGACTCCCCACTCCACCTGGCGCATTGCTCCGATCTTCCCAAAGTGGTGGTTGCACAGCTCTTGTCAGCAATGGGGAGCCTCGGGGCCTTCATTCCTCTCCCTTGAGCTTTAGAACTTGTTTGCCAGCCAGCCAGAGCTCAAGGGAGGGACGGTGTTGTCTCTAGCGCCTGTTTCTAGAGAGCACGGAGGTGCTGTCTAGGTCCCAGCACATGGCCTTGGCCTGCATGCGCTGCAAGGCAGCTTTGGCTTGCTTGAGGCTGCTGGCAAGGATGTCCCTTGGCCGCTTGGTCTTGGTCAGCCCCTGCCCGTAGGCCATGACAACAAGCCCCTTCCGGTGGAAGAGAAGCCACGTGGCCTTGGCGCTGGTGCGGCGGGCACGTTTCAGCAGAGTGCTTTTCCTCTGCTTCTTTGCAGGCCGACGCTTCACCTGCCTCAAGGGCTTCCCCGCCTTGGACAGGGATCTCTTGTGCTGGAGGCCTCTTCCGCGCTGGGTCTTTCCTCCGCGCTGGGTCCTCCTTCCCCGCTGGGTCCTCCTCTTTCTTTGCGTCGCAGATGCCATAGCTCAGCCTTGCCACCACGCTGGCCAGACGCCTCAGTGCTGCGGGACACCCCAGCGCCCCAATTTATACCCGCGGGCATGCAAATGAGGGGGGGGTCCGAGCCCTGCCATTGGCCAAGTGACCAGTGGTGACACCCCCCCAAGTCACAATGTAGAGAATCCTGGCCCGCGTCACTGGGGTCCCTCGTGCCCATGGCAACCAGGCAACCGCAAGGGCTGAGGACTGCCACGACCCCTCACTCCTCTGTGACACTCACCCTCCCAACGGAAATCTTCCACCCATCCTAAAAGAACAGCACTTATTTCTTGGAGTTTCACCCCAGTCTCAAAAGTTTTGGCTCACAGTTGCACGACCTTGCCAAGTACACGCCGACACGTGTCCTGGGAGTCTTCTGGGCAAGCAGGTAAAGCATGACAAGAAAACCCTTGGAGAGAGCATCCTTCCTCAACAGAACCTGCCTGCACATCTTAGACCCGTGTCTGCCAGCTTGAAGACTCATTATAGCTAATTGCTCTGTCAACAAACCCACCCAGGTACACCCCCGGTTTTTCCCTCCTGGCGCTTTACATACATAGCTCATGTCCACATCCACATGTCGACACTCACGCAACCTCGCACCTCCCATGCTTCTTTCGAGCTCCTCCGTGCACTGTCAACACCACAGTTGATGTCCCACACCAACATCTACCAGCTGTCCTTCTGGAGGACCAAACCCTGACTTTTTTCCTCTCCTCCCTTTGTAAAGAAAAAACAACATTAAAGCTAGAAGACAACTACTTAGAAGCAAAAAACGGTCCCTCCTTGCCCCGTCCCATGTGTGCTGATTCGATCTGGTTTTCATCCCTCCCACTGTCCTTCTCCGAGCCTCATGTCACAGCTGCTTTCAGGTGGAAGGAAACTCCATTTCCAGTAATCTTCAGGGAAGCAGCAGATCGGAGCAGGAACGTGGGAGGAACTTCTTTTGAATCCTTCAGTTTCCCTTCTACCTTCAGATATTTGATGACTAAATTCATAAACCCCCACAGTATTGTTGAGATTTGAGTGGCGTAGAGCATGGTGTTGAGGTTGTCTCTGCACAGGTGACTGCAGCTGTTGCAATAGAAGAATTAAAGGCACTGGTACTGAAAGAAGATATAATAATAATAATAACAATAATAATACCACCAAAGCTGCACTGTGCTCTCAGCCTTTCTGTCTGGATGGCCGAGGAAGACATCCAGACATCTAAAGACCAAACTTTTATAGCACAAGGAAATGAGTTTGCTTCTGCTTTGGTGCACGTAGCTCTGGGCTGCAAGGCAAGAACCGAAAGCACTGCAGGAAAAAAAACCCAAACCAACAAACCCCAACTCTCTGTGAGCGTAGCTGTGAGTTACCACCTTCCTGCAACTCCTTTTGGATCAAGAAGTCCCCATATAGCGGCAGTGGATGGTCAGGATGCAGGAGAGGCGGTGAGGACCAGAGCCTGGCACCCATGGTGGGCATGCTACAGGACAGAGCCTTGGGTGCAGGATGCCCATCTCAGAAACACAAGGAAGGTGGAAAGTCACAGCAGGGCGTGGGGTTTTGTGTCTCCAAGAGACAGGAAAAGGCACAGAGGACAGGCTGGAGAGGTTGAGCCCAGCCTGACTGAGCTCCTTCAGCTCCATCATCCCTGCCAGGCATTTCTGAGCATTTAACAACCCTCAGTATTTTGCAGGGTCTTTGGTTTCCCTCCCCATAAGCTTAGCCAGCTGCTCGCCGAACCTTTACCATCTATGACGTCCCGTGCGTGTGTGTGTGCACGCCCATGGGGAGCCCAGGCACACAAGGAGAGATACCCATGGTGAGAGGACAGGCCCGTGTTGCCCAGTTCTGCAAGATCTGCTGGGGATGAAGGATGCAAAACACAGTCCATTTTCACCTTTCCTAACCTGATCCACAACAGCTTGCAACTCCAGGGTACCAATGAAGAATCCCAAAGTGGCGGGGAGACATCCAAGAGGCAAATAAGGAAAAGCGGTTAATTTGGCTAGGGAATACAAATAGAAAGTAAAACCGAGTTGGTGTTAAATTAACTCGGGGGTTTTACTAGCACCACGAGCATGTAAACATGCATCTTATTTTTTCATCTTTCTCCTAATTTTTCCTTTTAGAGGCGATGACCAAATTGCAGCCAGGGTGGCAGCATGTTGCAGTGTAAATCGGGCTGGTCTGGCTCTTCCCCCCAAATAAATCCTTGCGTTATCCTGAGTGGGCAACAGAGGCTGTGCAGCCGGGGATGGAGCGATGGAGTCAGAGGAGCAGCAAACAGCCAGAAGAGGGTTTTACTGCTGCAAAAAATAAAGTGGTAAATCTGGGGGGCATTCTAAAGGAGGCAGGAAAGGTCAAGTGGAAGGGTTAATTCTTGAGGATGACAAGGGTGAAGAAAACTTCCAACAGTGTCAGGATGGCCGAGTGGTCCAAGGCGCCAGACTCAAGGCTCTGCTGTCCCTGCCTGGGGGTTTCTGGCCCCCGAATGGAGGCGTGGGTTCAAATCCCACTTCTGACCCACCTTTTCTCCTGAAAGCTGAGGTTTTAAATCATTTTTTAAAAAAATAATCCTTCCGTTATGCCCGCACCTGAGTCTGGCAAAACGCCGATTCTCCATTTCCTCTCCCCACCCCACCCCACCTCCCCCGCCCCCAAAGCCACGGTGCGGTACCAATCTCCACTGTTCACCCGTCGCCAGCTGCACCCACACGTGGAAGAAAACCACACGGAGGGACAGGCGGTGGCAGCGGGGTGCACGCGGCCCCACAGGTGGTGGTCGGCACCAACACCCACCTGCCGCTTCCCTGGTGGTCTAGCGGTTAGGATTCACCACTCCTGCTGCCATGGCCCAGACTCAATTCCCGGGCCAGGCTGATCTTGCTTCTTTTTAAGAACCACTGCTTTAATTGTCATGGGTAACAAGTTGATGAGGGATGGGTTTAGCGGAACTCAGGTATCACTGTCCTGGGGTAACTTAGACCGGTGGGACTTCTTCCCCAGCTTGCAGCCATTCCCATCACCTGCTGGTAGTTAAAGTATGCATATTCAAGAATCTATAACCGCCTACTTGCAGCATGGGGGCGGTGAAAGCCTGTATTTCTCTAAGGTCAACAAACACTGACAGATTCTCAGTAACAAAACACTGAGCCACAGCCCAGACCCTCACCACCCTTTCCTTCAAGAGAACCCACCACCACCACCACAGGCTTCTGTATATTCGGACTTTATTGCAATGCTACGCTGACTCTTTCATCTGGCAGACTCCCCACTCCACCTGGCGCATTGCTCCGATCTTCCCAAAGTGGTGGTTGCACAGCTCTTGTCAGCAATGGGGAGCCTCGGGGCCTTCATTCCTCTCCCTTGAGCTTTAGAACTTGTTTGCCAGCCAGCCAGAGCTCAAGGGAGGGACGGTGTTGTCTCTAGCGCCTGTTTCTAGAGAGCACGGAGGTGCTGTCTAGGTCCCAGCACATGGCCTTGGCCTGCATGCGCTGCAAGGCAGCTTTGGCTTGCTTGAGGCTGCTGGCAAGGATGTCCCTTGGCCGCTTGGTCTTGGTCAGCCCCTGCCCGTAGGCCATGACAACAAGCCCCTTCCGGTGGAAGAGAAGCCACGTGGCCTTGGCGCTGGTGCGGCGGGCACGTTTCAGCAGAGTGCTTTTCCTCTGCTTCTTTGCAGGCCGACGCTTCACCTGCCTCAAGGGCTTCCCCGCCTTGGACAGGGATCTCTTGTGCTGGAGGCCTCTTCCGCGCTGGGTCTTTCCTCCGCGCTGGGTCCTCCTTCCCCGCTGGGTCCTCCTCTTTCTTTGCGTCGCAGATGCCATAGCTCAGCCTTGCCACCGCGCTGGCCAGACGCCTCAGTGCTGCGGGACACCCCAGCGCCCCAATTTATACCCGCGGGCATGCAAATGAGGGGGGGGTCCGAGCCCTGCCATTGGCCAAGTGACCAGTGGTGACACCCCCCCAAGTCACAATGTAGAGAATCCTGGCCCGCGTCACTGGGGTCCCTCGTGCCCATGGCAACCAGGCAACCACAAGGGCTGAGGACTGCCACGACCCCTCACTCCTCTGTGACACTCACCCTCCCAACGGAAATCTTCCACCCATCCTAAAAGAACAGCACTTATTTCTTGGAGTTTCACCCCAGTCTCAAAAGTTTTGGCTCACAGTTGCACGACCTTGCCAAGTACACGCCGACACGTGTCCTGGGAGTCTTCTGGGCAAGCAGGTAAAGCATGACAAGAAAACCCTTGGAGAGAGCATCCTTCCTCAACAGAACCTGCCTGCACGTCTTAGACCCGTGTCTGCCAGCTTGAAGACTCATTATAGCTAATTGCTCTGTCAACAAACCCACCCAGGTACACCCCCGGTTTTTCCCTCCTGGCGCTTTACATACATAGCTCATGTCCACATCCACATGTCGACACTCACGCAACCTCGCACCTCCCATGCTTCTTTCGAGCTCCTCCGTGCACTGTCAACACCACAGTTGATGTCCCACACCAACATCTACCAGCTGTCCTTCTGGAGGACCAAACCCTGACTTTTTTCCTCTCCTCCCTTTGTAAAGAAAAAACAACATTAAAGCTAGAAGACAACTACTTAGAAGCAAAAAACGGTCCCTCCTTGCCCCGTCCCATGTGTGCTGATTCGATCTGGTTTTCATCCCTCCCACTGTCCTTCTCCGAGCCTCATGTCACAGCTGCTTTCAGGTGGAAGGAAACTCCATTTCCAGTAATCTTCAGGGAAGCAGCAGATCGGAGCAGGAACGTGGGAGGAACTTCTTTTGAATCCTTCAGTTTCCCTTCTGCCTTGAGATATTTGATGACTAAATTCATAAACCCCCACAGTATTGTTGAGATTTGAGTGGCGTAGAGCATGGTGTTGAGGTTGTCTCTGCACAGGTGACTGCAGCTGTTGCAATAGAAGAATTAAAGGCACTGGTACTGAAAGAAGATATAATAATAATAATAACAATAATAATACCACCAAAGCTGCACTGTGCTCTCAGCCTTTCTGTCTGGATGGCCGAGGAAGACATCCAGACATCTAAAGACCAAACTTTTATAGCACAAGGAAATGAGTTTGCTTCTGCTTTGGTGCACGTAGCTCTGGGCTGCAAGGCAAGAACCGAAAGCACTGCAGGAAAAAAAACCCAAACCAACAAACCCCAACTCTCTGTGAGCGTAGCTGTGAGTTACCACCTTCCTGCAACTCCTTTTGGATCAAGAAGTCCCCATATAGCGGCAGTGGATGGTCAGGATGCAGGAGAGGCGGTGAGGACCAGAGCCTGGCACCCATGGTGGGCATGCTACAGGACAGAGCCTTGGGTGCAGGATGCCCATCTCAGAAACACAAGGAAGGTGGAAAGTCACAGCAGGGCGTGGGGTTTTGTGTCTCCAAGAGACAGGAAAAGGCACAGAGGACAGGCTGGAGAGGTTGAGCCCAGCCTGACTGAGCTCCTTCAGCTCCATCATCCCTGCCAGGCATTTCTGAGCATTTAACAACCCTCAGTATTTTGCAGGGTCTTTGGTTTCCCTCCCCATAAGCTTAGCCAGCTGCTCGCCGAACCTTTACCATCTATGACGTCCCGTGCGTGTGTGTGTGCACGCCCATGGGGAGCCCAGGCACACAAGGAGAGATACCCATGGTGAGAGGACAGGCCCGTGTTGCCCAGTTCTGCAAGATCTGCTGGGGATGAAGGATGCAAAACACAGTCCATTTTCACCTTTCCTAACCTGATCCACAACAGCTTGCAACTCCAGGGTACCAATGAAGAATCCCAAAGTGGCGGGGAGACATCCAAGAGGCAAATAAGGAAAAGCGGTTAATTTGGCTAGGGAATACAAATAGAAAGTAAAACCGAGTTGGTGTTAAATTAACTCGGGGGTTTTACTAGCACCACGAGCATGTAAACATGCATCTTATTTTTTCATCTTTCTCCTAATTTTTCCTTTTAGAGGCGATGACCAAATTGCAGCCAGGGTGGCAGCATGTTGCAGTGTAAATCGGGCTGGTCTGGCTCTTCCCCCCAAATAAATCCTTGCGTTATCCTGAGTGGGCAACAGAGGCTGTGCAGCCGGGGATGGAGCGATGGAGTCAGAGGAGCAGCAAACAGCCAGAAGAGGGTTTTACTGCTGCAAAAAATAAAGTGGTAAATCTGGGGGGCATTCTAAAGGAGGCAGGAAAGGTCAAGTGGAAGGGTTAATTCTTGAGGATGACAAGGGTGAAGAAAACTTCCAACAGTGTCAGGATGGCCGAGTGGTCCAAGGCGCCAGACTCAAGGCTCTGCTGTCCCTGCCTGGGGGTTTCTGGCCCCCGAATGGAGGCGTGGGTTCAAATCCCACTTCTGACCCACCTTTTCTCCTGAAAGCTGAGGTTTTAAATCATTTTTTAAAAAAATAATCCTTCCGTTATGCCCGCACCTGAGTCTGGCAAAACGCCGATTCTCCATTTCCTCTCCCCACCCCACCCCACCTCCCCCGCCCCCAAAGCCACGGTGCGGTACCAATCTCCACTGTTCACCCGTCGCCAGCTGCACCCACACGTGGAAGAAAACCACACGGAGGGACAGGCGGTGGCAGCGGGGTGCACGCGGCCCCACAGGTGGTGGTCGGCACCAACACCCACCTGCCGCTTCCCTGGTGGTCTAGCGGTTAGGATTCACCACTCCTGCTGCCATGGCCCAGACTCAATTCCCGGGCCAGGCTGATCTTGCTTCTTTTTAAGAACCACTGCTTTAATTGTCATGGGTAACAAGTTGATGAGGGATGGGTTTAGCGGAACTCAGGTATCACTGTCCTGGGGTAACTTAGACCGGTGGGACTTCTTCCCCAGCTTGCAGCCATTCCCATCACCTGCTGGTAGTTAAAGTATGCATATTCAAGAATCTATAACCGCCTACTTGCAGCATGGGGGCGGTGAAAGCCTGTATTTCTCTAAGGTCAACAAACACTGACAGATTCTCAGTAACAAAACACTGAGCCACAGCCCAGACCCTCACCACCCTTTCCTTCAAGAGAACCCACCACCACCACCACAGGCTTCTGTATATTCGGACTTTATTGCAATGCTACGCTGACTCTTTCATCTGGCAGACTCCCCACTCCACCTGGCGCATTGCTCCGATCTTCCCAAAGTGGTGGTTGCACAGCTCTTGTCAGCAATGGGGAGCCTCGGGGCCTTCATTCCTCTCCCTTGAGCTTTAGAACTTGTTTGCCAGCCAGCCAGAGCTCAAGGGAGGGACGGTGTTGTCTCTAGCGCCTGTTTCTAGAGAGCACGGAGGTGCTGTCTAGGTCCCAGCACATGGCCTTGGCCTGCATGCGCTGCAAGGCAGCTTTGGCTTGCTTGAGGCTGCTGGCAAGGATGTCCCTTGGCCGCTTGGTCTTGGTCAGCCCCTGCCCGTAGGCCATGACAACAAGCCCCTTCCGGTGGAAGAGAAGCCACGTGGCCTTGGCGCTGGTGCGGCGGGCACGTTTCAGCAGAGTGCTTTTCCTCTGCTTCTTTGCAGGCCGACGCTTCACCTGCCTCAAGGGCTTCCCCGCCTTGGACAGGGATCTCTTGTGCTGGAGGCCTCTTCCGCGCTGGGTCTTTCCTCCGCGCTGGGTCCTCCTTCCCCGCTGGGTCCTCCTCTTTCTTTGCGTCGCAGATGCCATAGCTCAGCCTTGCCACCGCGCTGGCCAGACGCCTCAGTGCTGCGGGACACCCCAGCGCCCCAATTTATACCCGCGGGCATGCAAATGAGGGGGGGGTCCGAGCCCTGCCATTGGCCAAGTGACCAGTGGTGACACCCCCCCAAGTCACAATGTAGAGAATCCTGGCCCGCGTCACTGGGGTCCCTCGTGCCCATGGCAACCAGGCAACCGCAAGGGCTGAGGACTGCCACGACCCCTCACTCCTCTGTGACACTCACCCTCCCAACGGAAATCTTCCACCCATCCTAAAAGAACAGCACTTATTTCTTGGAGTTTCACCCCAGTCTCAAAAGTTTTGGCTCACAGTTGCACGACCTTGCCAAGTACACGCCGACACGTGTCCTGGGAGTCTTCTGGGCAAGCAGGTAAAGCATGACAAGAAAACCCTTGGAGAGAGCATCCTTCCTCAACAGAACCTGCCTGCACGTCTTAGACCCGTGTCTGCCAGCTTGAAGACTCATTATAGCTAATTGCTCTGTCAACAAACCCACCCAGGTACACCCCCGGTTTTTCCCTCCTGGCGCTTTACATACATAGCTCATGTCCACATCCACATGTCGACACTCACGCAACCTCGCACCTCCCATGCTTCTTTCGAGCTCCTCCGTGCACTGTCAACACCACAGTTGATGTCCCACACCAACATCTACCAGCTGTCCTTCTGGAGGACCAAACCCTGACTTTTTTCCTCTCCTCCCTTTGTAAAGAAAAAACAACATTAAAGCTAGAAGACAACTACTTAGAAGCAAAAAACGGTCCCTCCTTGCCCCGTCCCATGTGTGCTGATTCGATCTGGTTTTCATCCCTCCCACTGTCCTTCTCCGAGCCTCATGTCACAGCTGCTTTCAGGTGGAAGGAAACTCCATTTCCAGTAATCTTCAGGGAAGCAGCAGATCGGAGCAGGAACGTGGGAGGAACTTCTTTTGAATCCTTCAGTTTCCCTTCTGCCTTCAGATATTTGATGACTAAATTCATAAACCCCCACAGTATTGTTGAGATTTGAGTGGCGTAGAGCATGGTGTTGAGGTTGTCTCTGCACAGGTGACTGCAGCTGTTGCAATAGAAGAATTAAAGGCACTGGTACTGAAAGAAGATATAATAATAATAATAACAATAATAATACCACCAAAGCTGCACTGTGCTCTCAGCCTTTCTGTCTGGATGGCCGAGGAAGACATCCAGACATCTAAAGACCAAACTTTTATAGCACAAGGAAATGAGTTTGCTTCTGCTTTGGTGCACGTAGCTCTGGGCTGCAAGGCAAGAACCGAAAGCACTGCAGGAAAAAAAACCCAAACCAACAAACCCCAACTCTCTGTGAGCGTAGCTGTGAGTTACCACCTTCCTGCAACTCCTTTTGGATCAAGAAGTCCCCATATAGCGGCAGTGGATGGTCAGGATGCAGGAGAGGCGGTGAGGACCAGAGCCTGGCACCCATGGTGGGCATGCTACAGGACAGAGCCTTGGGTGCAGGATGCCCATCTCAGAAACACAAGGAAGGTGGAAAGTCACAGCAGGGCGTGGGGTTTTGTGTCTCCAAGAGACAGGAAAAGGCACAGAGGACAGGCTGGAGAGGTTGAGCCCAGCCTGACTGAGCTCCTTCAGCTCCATCATCCCTGCCAGGCATTTCTGAGCATTTAACAACCCTCAGTATTTTGCAGGGTCTTTGGTTTCCCTCCCCATAAGCTTAGCCAGCTGCTCGCCGAACCTTTACCATCTATGACGTCCCGTGCGTGTGTGTGTGCACGCCCATGGGGAGCCCAGGCACACAAGGAGAGATACCCATGGTGAGAGGACAGGCCCGTGTTGCCCAGTTCTGCAAGATCTGCTGGGGATGAAGGATGCAAAACACAGTCCATTTTCACCTTTCCTAACCTGATCCACAACAGCTTGCAACTCCAGGGTAGCAATGAAGAATCCCAAAGTGGCGGGGAGACATCCAAGAGGCAAATAAGGAAAAGCGGTTAATTTGGCTAGGGAATACAAATAGAAAGTAAAACCGAGTTGGTGTTAAATTAACTCGGGGGTTTTACTAGCACCACGAGCATGTAAACATGCATCTTATTTTTTCATCTTTCTCCTAATTTTTCCTTTTAGAGGCGATGACCAAATTGCAGCCAGGGTGGCAGCATGTTGCAGTGTAAATCGGGCTGGTCTGGCTCTTCCCCCCAAATAAATCCTTGCGTTATCCTGAGTGGGCAACAGAGGCTGTGCAGCCGGGGATGGAGCGATGGAGTCAGAGGAGCAGCAAACAGCCAGAAGAGGGTTTTACTGCTGCAAAAAATAAAGTGGTAAATCTGGGGGGCATTCTAAAGGAGGCAGGAAAGGTCAAGTGGAAGGGTTAATTCTTGAGGATGACAAGGGTGAAGAAAACTTCCAACAGTGTCAGGATGGCCGAGTGGTCCAAGGCGCCAGACTCAAGGCTCTGCTGTCCCTGCCTGGGGGTTTCTGGCCCCCGAATGGAGGCGTGGGTTCAAATCCCACTTCTGACCCACCTTTTCTCCTGAAAGCTGAGGTTTTAAATCATTTTTTAAAAAAATAATCCTTCCGTTATGCCCGCACCTGAGTCTGGCAAAACGCCGATTCTCCATTTCCTCTCCCCACCCCACCCCACCTCCCCCGCCCCCAAAGCCACGGTGCGGTACCAATCTCCACTGTTCACCCGTCGCCAGCTGCACCCACACGTGGAAGAAAACCACACGGAGGGACAGGCGGTGGCAGCGGGGTGCACGCGGCCCCACAGGTGGTGGTCGGCACCAACACCCACCTGCCGCTTCCCTGGTGGTCTAGCGGTTAGGATTCACCACTCCTGCTGCCATGGCCCAGACTCAATTCCCGGGCCAGGCTGATCTTGCTTCTTTTTAAGAACCACTGCTTTAATTGTCATGGGTAACAAGTTGATGAGGGATGGGTTTAGCGGAACTCAGGTATCACTGTCCTGGGGTAACTTAGACCGGTGGGACTTCTTCCCCAGCTTGCAGCCATTCCCATCACCTGCTGGTAGTTAAAGTATGCCTATTCAAGAATCTATAACCGCCTACTTGCAGCATGGGGGCGGTGAAAGCCTGTATTTCTCTAAGGTCAACAAACACTGACAGATTCTCAGTAACAAAACACTGAGCCACAGCCCAGACCCTCACCACCCTTTCCTTCAAGAGAACCCACCACCACCACCACAGGCTTCTGTATATTCGGACTTTATTGCAATGCTACGCTGACTCTTTCATCTGGCAGACTCCCCACTCCACCTGGCGCATTGCTCCGATCTTCCCAAAGTGGTGGTTGCACAGCTCTTGTCAGCAATGGGGAGCCTCGGGGCCTTCATTCCTCTCCCTTGAGCTTTAGAACTTGTTTGCCAGCCAGCCAGAGCTCAAGGGAGGGACGGTGTTGTCTCTAGCGCCTGTTTCTAGAGAGCACGGAGGTGCTGTCTAGGTCCCAGCACATGGCCTTGGCCTGCATGCGCTGCAAGGCAGCTTTGGCTTGCTTGAGGCTGCTGGCAAGGATGTCCCTTGGCCGCTTGGTCTTGGTCAGCCCCTGCCCGTAGGCCATGACAACAAGCCCCTTCCGGTGGAAGAGAAGCCACGTGGCCTTGGCGCTGGTGCGGCGGGCACGTTTCAGCAGAGTGCTTTTCCTCTGCTTCTTTGCAGGCCGACGCTTCACCTGCCTCAAGGGCTTCCCCGCCTTGGACAGGGATCTCTTGTGCTGGAGGCCTCTTCCGCGCTGGGTCTTTCCTCCGCGCTGGGTCCTCCTTCCCCGCTGGGTCCTCCTCTTTCTTTGCGTCGCAGATGCCATAGCTCAGCCTTGCCACCGCGCTGGCCAGACGCCTCAGTGCTGCGGGACACCCCAGCGCCCCAATTTATACCCGCGGGCATGCAAATGAGGGGGGGGTCCGAGCCCTGCCATTGGCCAAGTGACCAGTGGTGACACCCCCCCAAGTCACAATGTAGAGAATCCTGGCCCGCGTCACTGGGGTCCCTCGTGCCCATGGCAACCAGGCAACCGCAAGGGCTGAGGACTGCCACGACCCCTCACTCCTCTGTGACACTCACCCTCCCAACGGAAATCTTCCACCCATCCTAAAAGAACAGCACTTATTTCTTGGAGTTTCACCCCAGTCTCAAAAGTTTTGGCTCACAGTTGCACGACCTTGCCAAGTACACGCCGACACGTGTCCTGGGAGTCTTCTGGGCAAGCAGGTAAAGCATGACAAGAAAACCCTTGGAGAGAGCATCCTTCCTCAACAGAACCTGCCTGCACGTCTTAGACCCGTGTCTGCCAGCTTGAAGACTCATTATAGCTAATTGCTCTGTCAACAAACCCACCCAGGTACACCCCCGGTTTTTCCCTCCTGGCGCTTTACATACATAGCTCATGTCCACATCCACATGTCGACACTCACGCAACCTCGCACCTCCCATGCTTCTTTCGAGCTCCTCCGTGCACTGTCAACACCACAGTTGATGTCCCACACCAACATCTACCAGCTGTCCTTCTGGAGGACCAAACCCTGACTTTTTTCCTCTCCTCCCTTTGTAAAGAAAAAACAACATTAAAGCTAGAAGACAACTACTTAGAAGCAAAAAACGGTCCCTCCTTGCCCCGTCCCATGTGTGCTGATTCGATCTGGTTTTCATCCCTCCCACTGTCCTTCTCCGAGCCTCATGTCACAGCTGCTTTCAGGTGGAAGGAAACTCCATTTCCAGTAATCTTCAGGGAAGCAGCAGATCGGAGCAGGAACGTGGGAGGAACTTCTTTTGAATCCTTCAGTTTCCCTTCTGCCTTCAGATATTTGATGACTAAATTCATAAACCCCCACAGTACTGTTGAGATTTGAGTGGCGTAGAGCATGGTGTTGAGGTTGTCTCTGCACAGGTGACTGCAGCTGTTGCAATAGAAGAATTAAAGGCACTGGTACTGAAAGAAGATATAATAATAATAATAACAATAATAATACCACCAAAGCTGCACTGTGCTCTCAGCCTTTCTGTCTGGATGGCCGAGGAAGACATCCAGACATCTAAAGACCAAACTTTTATAGCACAAGGAAATGAGTTTGCTTCTGCTTTGGTGCACGTAGCTCTGGGCTGCAAGGCAAGAACCGAAAGCACTGCAGGAAAAAAAACCCAAACCAACAAACCCCAACTCTCTGTGAGCGTAGCTGTGAGTTACCACCTTCCTGCAACTCCTTTTGGATCAAGAAGTCCCCATATAGCGGCAGTGGATGGTCAGGATGCAGGAGAGGCGGTGAGGACCAGAGCCTGGCACCCATGGTGGGCATGCTACAGGACAGAGCCTTGGGTGCAGGATGCCCATCTCAGAAACACAAGGAAGGTGGAAAGTCACAGCAGGGCGTGGGGTTTTGTGTCTCCAAGAGACAGGAAAAGGCACAGAGGACAGGCTGGAGAGGTTGAGCCCAGCCTGACTGAGCTCCTTCAGCTCCATCATCCCTGCCAGGCATTTCTGAGCATTTAACAACCCTCAGTATTTTGCAGGGTCTTTGGTTTCCCTCCCCATAAGCTTAGCCAGCTGCTCGCCGAACCTTTACCATCTATGACGTCCCGTGCGTGTGTGTGTGTGCACGCCCATGGGGAGCCCAGGCACACAAGGAGAGATACCCATGGTGAGAGGACAGGCCCGTGTTGCCCAGTTCTGCAAGATCTGCTGGGGATGAAGGATGCAAAACACAGTCCATTTTCACCTTTCCTAACCTGATCCACAACAGCTTGCAACTCCAGGGTACCAATGAAGAATCCCAAAGTGGCGGGGAGACATCCAAGAGGCAAATAAGGAAAAGCGGTTAATTTGGCTAGGGAATACAAATAGAAAGTAAAACCGAGTTGGTGTTAAATTAACTCGGGGGTTTTACTAGCACCACGAGCATGTAAACATGCATCTTATTTTTTCATCTTTCTCCTAATTTTTCCTTTTAGAGGCGATGACCAAATTGCAGCCAGGGTGGCAGCATGTTGCAGTGTAAATCGGGCTGGTCTGGCTCTTCCCCCCAAATAAATCCTTGCGTTATCCTGAGTGGGCAACAGAGGCTGTGCAGCCGGGGATGGAGCGATGGAGTCAGAGGAGCAGCAAACAGCCAGAAGAGGGTTTTACTGCTGCAAAAAATAAAGTGGTAAATCTGGGGGGCATTCTAAAGGAGGCAGGAAAGGTCAAGTGGAAGGGTTAATTCTTGAGGATGACAAGGGTGAAGAAAACTTCCAACAGTGTCAGGATGGCCGAGTGGTCCAAGGCGCCAGACTCAAGGCTCTGCTGTCCCTGCCTGGGGGTTTCTGGCCCCCGAATGGAGGCGTGGGTTCAAATCCCACTTCTGACCCACCTTTTCTCCTGAAAGCTGAGGTTTTAAATCATTTTTTAAAAAAATAATCCTTCCGTTATGCCCGCACCTGAGTCTGGCAAAACGCCGATTCTCCATTTCCTCTCCCCACCCCACCCCACCTCCCCCGCCCCCAAAGCCACGGTGCGGTACCAATCTCCACTGTTCACCCGTCGCCAGCTGCACCCACACGTGGAAGAAAACCACACGGAGGGACAGGCGGTGGCAGCGGGGTGCACGCGGCCCCACAGGTGGTGGTCGGCACCAACACCCACCTGCCGCTTCCCTGGTGGTCTAGCGGTTAGGATTCACCACTCCTGCTGCCATGGCCCAGACTCAATTCCCGGGCCAGGCTGATCTTGCTTCTTTTTAAGAACCACTGCTTTAATTGTCATGGGTAACAAGTTGATGAGGGATGGGTTTAGCGGAACTCAGGTATCACTGTCCTGGGGTAACTTAGACCGGTGGGACTTCTTCCCCAGCTTGCAGCCATTCCCATCACCTGCTGGTAGTTAAAGTATGCATATTCAAGAATCTATAACCGCCTACTTGCAGCATGGGGGCGGTGAAAGCCTGTATTTCTCTAAGGTCAACAAACACTGACAGATTCTCAGTAACAAAACACTGAGCCACAGCCCAGACCCTCACCACCCTTTCCTTCAAGAGAACCCACCACCACCACCACAGGCTTCTGTATATTCGGACTTTATTGCAATGCTACGCTGACTCTTTCATCTGGCAGACTCCCCACTCCACCTGGCGCATTGCTCCGATCTTCCCAAAGTGGTGGTTGCACAGCTCTTGTCAGCAATGGGGAGCCTCGGGGCCTTCATTCCTCTCCCTTGAGCTTTAGAACTTGTTTGCCAGCCAGCCAGAGCTCAAGGGAGGGACGGTGTTGTCTCTAGCGCCTGTTTCTAGAGAGCACGGAGGTGCTGTCTAGGTCCCAGCACATGGCCTTGGCCTGCATGCGCTGCAAGGCAGCTTTGGCTTGCTTGAGGCTGCTGGCAAGGATGTCCCTTGGCCGCTTGGTCTTGGTCAGCCCCTGCCCGTAGGCCATGACAACAAGCCCCTTCCGGTGGAAGAGAAGCCACGTGGCCTTGGCGCTGGTGCGGCGGGCACGTTTCAGCAGAGTGCTTTTCCTCTGCTTCTTTGCAGGCCGACGCTTCACCTGCCTCAAGGGCTTCCCCGCCTTGGACAGGGATCTCTTGTGCTGGAGGCCTCTTCCGCGCTGGGTCTTTCCTCCGCGCTGGGTCCTCCTTCCCCGCTGGGTCCTCCTCTTTCTTTGCGTCGCAGATGCCATAGCTCAGCCTTGCCACCGCGCTGGCCAGACGCCTCAGTGCTGCGGGACACCCCAGCGCCCCAATTTATACCCGCGGGCATGCAAATGAGGGGGGGGTCCGAGCCCTGCCATTGGCCAAGTGACCAGTGGTGACACCCCCCCAAGTCACAATGTAGAGAATCCTGGCCCGCGTCACTGGGGTCCCTCGTGCCCATGGCAACCAGGCAACCGCAAGGGCTGAGGACTGCCACGACCCCTCACTCCTCTGTGACACTCACCCTCCCAACGGAAATCTTCCACCCATCCTAAAAGAACAGCACTTATTTCTTGGAGTTTCACCCCAGTCTCAAAAGTTTTGGCTCACAGTTGCACGACCTTGCCAAGTACACGCCGACACGTGTCCTGGGAGTCTTCTGGGCAAGCAGGTAAAGCATGACAAGAAAACCCTTGGAGAGAGCATCCTTCCTCAACAGAACCTGCCTGCACGTCTTAGACCCGTGTCTGCCAGCTTGAAGACTCATTATAGCTAATTGCTCTGTCAACAAACCCACCCAGGTACACCCCCGGTTTTTCCCTCCTGGCGCTTTACATACATAGCTCATGTCCACATCCACATGTCGACACTCACGCAACCTCGCACCTCCCATGCTTCTTTCGAGCTCCTCCGTGCACTGTCAACACCACAGTTGATGTCCCACACCAACATCTACCAGCTGTCCTTCTGGAGGACCAAACCCTGACTTTTTTCCTCTCCTCCCTTTGTAAAGAAAAAACAACATTAAAGCTAGAAGACAACTACTTAGAAGCAAAAAACGGTCCCTCCTTGCCCCGTCCCATGTGTGCTGATTCGATCTGGTTTTCATCCCTCCCACTGTCCTTCTCCGAGCCTCATGTCACAGCTGCTTTCAGGTGGAAGGAAACTCCATTTCCAGTAATCTTCAGGGAAGCAGCAGATCGGAGCAGGAACGTGGGAGGAACTTCTTTTGAATCCTTCAGTTTCCCTTCTGCCTTCAGATATTTGATGACTAAATTCATAAACCCCCACAGTACTGTTGAGATTTGAGTGGCGTAGAGCATGGTGTTGAGGTTGTCTCTGCACAGGTGACTGCAGCTGTTGCAATAGAAGAATTAAAGGCACTGGTACTGAAAGAAGATATAATAATAATAATAACAATAATAATACCACCAAAGCTGCACTGTGCTCTCAGCCTTTCTGTCTGGATGGCCGAGGAAGACATCCAGACATCTAAAGACCAAACTTTTATAGCACAAGGAAATGAGTTTGCTTCTGCTTTGGTGCACGTAGCTCTGGGCTGCAAGGCAAGAACCGAAAGCACTGCAGGAAAAAAAACCCAAACCAACAAACCCCAACTCTCTGTGAGCGTAGCTGTGAGTTACCACCTTCCTGCAACTCCTTTTGGATCAAGAAGTCCCCATATAGCGGCAGTGGATGGTCAGGATGCAGGAGAGGCGGTGAGGACCAGAGCCTGGCACCCATGGTGGGCATGCTACAGGACAGAGCCTTGGGTGCAGGATGCCCATCTCAGAAACACAAGGAAGGTGGAAAGTCACAGCAGGGCGTGGGGTTTTGTGTCTCCAAGAGACAGGAAAAGGCACAGAGGACAGGCTGGAGAGGTTGAGCCCAGCCTGACTGAGCTCCTTCAGCTCCATCATCCCTGCCAGGCATTTCTGAGCATTTAACAACCCTCAGTATTTTGCAGGGTCTTTGGTTTCCCTCCCCATAAGCTTAGCCAGCTGCTCGCCGAACCTTTACCATCTATGACGTCCCGTGCGTGTGTGTGTGTGCACGCCCATGGGGAGCCCAGGCACACAAGGAGAGATACCCATGGTGAGAGGACAGGCCCGTGTTGCCCAGTTCTGCAAGATCTGCTGGGGATGAAGGATGCAAAACACAGTCCATTTTCACCTTTCCTAACCTGATCCACAACAGCTTGCAACTCCAGGGTAGCAATGAAGAATCCCAAAGTGGCGGGGAGACATCCAAGAGGCAAATAAGGAAAAGCGGTTAATTTGGCTAGGGAATACAAATAGAAAGTAAAACCGAGTTGGTGTTAAATTAACTCGGGGGTTTTACTAGCACCACGAGCATGTAAACATGCATCTTATTTTTTCATCTTTCTCCTAATTTTTCCTTTTAGAGGCGATGACCAAATTGCAGCCAGGGTGGCAGCATGTTGCAGTGTAAATCGGGCTGGTCTGGCTCTTCCCCCCAAATAAATCCTTGCGTTATCCTGAGTGGGCAACAGAGGCTGTGCAGCCGGGGATGGAGCGATGGAGTCAGAGGAGCAGCAAACAGCCAGAAGAGGGTTTTACTGCTGCAAAAAATAAAGTGGTAAATCTGGGGGGCATTCTAAAGGAGGCAGGAAAGGTCAAGTGGAAGGGTTAATTCTTGAGGATGACAAGGGTGAAGAAAACTTCCAACAGTGTCAGGATGGCCGAGTGGTCCAAGGCGCCAGACTCAAGGCTCTGCTGTCCCTGCCTGGGGGTTTCTGGCCCCCGAATGGAGGCGTGGGTTCAAATCCCACTTCTGACCCACCTTTTCTCCTGAAAGCTGAGGTTTTAAATCATTTTTTAAAAAAATAATCCTTCCGTTATGCCCGCACCTGAGTCTGGCAAAACGCCGATTCTCCATTTCCTCTCCCCACCCCACCCCACCTCCCCCGCCCCCAAAGCCACGGTGCGGTACCAATCTCCACTGTTCACCCGTCGCCAGCTGCACCCACACGTGGAAGAAAACCACACGGAGGGACAGGCGGTGGCAGCGGGGTGCACGCGGCCCCACAGGTGGTGGTCGGCACCAACACCCACCTGCCGCTTCCCTGGTGGTCTAGCGGTTAGGATTCACCACTCCTGCTGCCATGGCCCAGACTCAATTCCCGGGCCAGGCTGATCTTGCTTCTTTTTAAGAACCACTGCTTTAATTGTCATGGGTAACAAGTTGATGAGGGATGGGTTTAGCGGAACTCAGGTATCACTGTCCTGGGGTAACTTAGACCGGTGGGACTTCTTCCCCAGCTTGCAGCCATTCCCATCACCTGCTGGTAGTTAAAGTATGCATATTCAAGAATCTATAACCGCCTACTTGCAGCATGGGGGCGGTGAAAGCCTGTATTTCTCTAAGGTCAACAAACACTGACAGATTCTCAGTAACAAAACACTGAGCCACAGCCCAGACCCTCACCACCCTTTCCTTCAAGAGAACCCACCACCACCACCACAGGCTTCTGTATATTCGGACTTTATTGCAATGCTACGCTGACTCTTTCATCTGGCAGACTCCCCACTCCACCTGGCGCATTGCTCCGATCTTCCCAAAGTGGTGGTTGCACAGCTCTTGTCAGCAATGGGGAGCCTCAGGGCCTTCATTCCTCTCCCTTGAGCTTTAGAACTTGTTTGCCAGCCAGCCAGAGCTCAAGGGAGGGACGGTGTTGTCTCTAGCGCCTGTTTCTAGAGAGCACGGAGGTGCTGTCTAGGTCCCAGCACATGGCCTTGGCCTGCATGCGCTGCAAGGCAGCTTTGGCTTGCTTGAGGCTGCTGGCAAGGATGTCCCTTGGCCGCTTGGTCTTGGTCAGCCCCTGCCCGTAGGCCATGACAACAAGCCCCTTCCGGTGGAAGAGAAGCCACGTGGCCTTGGCGCTGGTGCGGCGGGCACGTTTCAGCAGAGTGCTTTTCCTCTGCTTCTTTGCAGGCCGACGCTTCACCTGCCTCAAGGGCTTCCCCGCCTTGGACAGGGATCTCTTGTGCTGGAGGCCTCTTCCGCGCTGGGTCTTTCCTCCGCGCTGGGTCCTCCTTCCCCGCTGGGTCCTCCTCTTTCTTTGCGTCGCAGATGCCATAGCTCAGCCTTGCCACCGCGCTGGCCAGACGCCTCAGTGCTGCGGGACACCCCAGCGCCCCAATTTATACCCGCGGGCATGCAAATGAGGGGGGGGTCCGAGCCCTGCCATTGGCCAAGTGACCAGTGGTGACACCCCCCCAAGCCACAATGTAGAGAATCCTGGCCCGCGTCACTGGGGTCCCTCGTGCCCATGGCAACCAGGCAACCGCAAGGGCTGAGGACTGCCACGACCCCTCACTCCTCTGTGACACTCACCCTCCCAACGGAAATCTTCCACCCATCCTAAAAGAACAGCACTTATTTCTTGGAGTTTCACCCCAGTCTCAAAAGTTTTGGCTCACAGTTGCACGACCTTGCCAAGTACACGCCGACACGTGTCCTGGGAGTCTTCTGGGCAAGCAGGTAAAGCATGACAAGAAAACCCTTGGAGAGAGCATCCTTCCTCAACAGAACCTGCCTGCACGTCTTAGACCCGTGTCTGCCAGCTTGAAGACTCATTATAGCTAATTGCTTTGTCAACAAACCCACCCAGGTACACCCCCGGTTTTTCCCTCCTGGCGCTTTACATACATAGCTCATGTCCACATCCACATGTCGACACTCACGCAACCTCGCACCTCCCATGCTTCTTTCGAGCTCCTCCGTGCACTGTCAACACCACAGTTGATGTCCCACACCAACATCTACCAGCTGTCCTTCTGGAGGACCAAACCCTGACTTTTTTCCTCTCCTCCCTTTGTAAAGAAAAAACAACATTAAAGCTAGAAGACAACTACTTAGAAGCAAAAAACGGTCCCTCCTTGCCCCGTCCCATGTGTGCTGATTCGATCTGGTTTTCATCCCTCCCACTGTCCTTCTCCGAGCCTCATGTCACAGCTGCTTTCAGGTGGAAGGAAACTCCATTTCCAGTAATCTTCAGGGAAGCAGCAGATCGGAGCAGGAACGTGGGAGGAACTTCTTTTGAATCCTTCAGTTTCCCTTCTGCCTTGAGATATTTGATGACTAAATTCATAAACCCCCACAGTATTGTTGAGATTTGAGTGGCGTAGAGCATGGTGTTGAGGTTGTCTCTGCACAGGTGACTGCAGCTGTTGCAATAGAAGAATTAAAGGCACTGGTACTGAAAGAAGATATAATAATAATAATAACAATAATAATACCACCAAAGCTGCACTGTGCTCTCAGCCTTTCTGTCTGGATGGCCGAGGAAGACATCCAGACATCTAAAGACCAAACTTTTATAGCACAAGGAAATGAGTTTGCTTCTGCTTTGGTGCACGTAGCTCTGGGCTGCAAGGCAAGAACCGAAAGCACTGCAGGAAAAAAAACCCAAACCAACAAACCCCAACTCTCTGTGAGCGTAGCTGTGAGTTACCACCTTCCTGCAACTCCTTTTGGATCAAGAAGTCCCCATATAGCGGCAGTGGATGGTCAGGATGCAGGAGAGGCGGTGAGGACCAGAGCCTGGCACCCATGGTGGGCATGCTACAGGACAGAGCCTTGGGTGCAGGATGCCCATCTCAGAAACACAAGGAAGGTGGAAAGTCACAGCAGGGCGTGGGGTTTTGTGTCTCCAAGAGACAGGAAAAGGCACAGAGGACAGGCTGGAGAGGTTGAGCCCAGCCTGACTGAGCTCCTTCAGCTCCATCATCCCTGCCAGGCATTTCTGAGCATTTAACAACCCTCAGTATTTTGCAGGGTCTTTGGTTTCCCTCCCCATAAGCTTAGCCAGCTGCTCGCCGAACCTTTACCATCTATGACGTCCCGTGCGTGTGTGTGTGTGCACGCCCATGGGGAGCCCAGGCACACAAGGAGAGATACCCATGGTGAGAGGACAGGCCCGTGTTGCCCAGTTCTGCAAGATCTGCTGGGGATGAAGGATGCAAAACACAGTCCATTTTCACCTTTCCTAACCTGATCCACAACAGCTTGCAACTCCAGGGTAGCAATGAAGAATCCCAAAGTGGCGGGGAGACATCCAAGAGGCAAATAAGGAAAAGCGGTTAATTTGGCTAGGGAATACAAATAGAAAGTAAAACCGAGTTGGTGTTAAATTAACTCGGGGGTTTTACTAGCACCACGAGCATGTAAACATGCATCTTATTTTTTCATCTTTCTCCTAATTTTTCCTTTTAGAGGCGATGACCAAATTGCAGCCAGGGTGGCAGCATGTTGCAGTGTAAATCGGGCTGGTCTGGCTCTTCCCCCCAAATAAATCCTTGCGTTATCCTGAGTGGGCAACAGAGGCTGTGCAGCCGGGGATGGAGCGATGGAGTCAGAGGAGCAGCAAACAGCCAGAAGAGGGTTTTACTGCTGCAAAAAATAAAGTGGTAAATCTGGGGGGCATTCTAAAGGAGGCAGGAAAGGTCAAGTGGAAGGGTTAATTCTTGAGGATGACAAGGGTGAAGAAAACTTCCAACAGTGTCAGGATGGCCGAGTGGTCCAAGGCGCCAGACTCAAGGCTCTGCTGTCCCTGCCTGGGGGTTTCTGGCCCCCGAATGGAGGCGTGGGTTCAAATCCCACTTCTGACCCACCTTTTCTCCTGAAAGCTGAGGTTTTAAATCATTTTTTAAAAAAATAATCCTTCCGTTATGCCCGCACCTGAGTCTGGCAAAACGCCGATTCTCCATTTCCTCTCCCCACCCCACCCCACCTCCCCCGCCCCCAAAGCCACGGTGCGGTACCAATCTCCACTGTTCACCCGTCGCCAGCTGCACCCACACGTGGAAGAAAACCACACGGAGGGACAGGCGGTGGCAGCGGGGTGCACGCGGCCCCACAGGTGGTGGTCGGCACCAACACCCACCTGCCGCTTCCCTGGTGGTCTAGCGGTTAGGATTCACCACTCCTGCTGCCATGGCCCAGACTCAATTCCCGGGCCAGGCTGATCTTGCTTCTTTTTAAGAACCACTGCTTTAATTGTCATGGGTAACAAGTTGATGAGGGATGGGTTTAGCGGAACTCAGGTATCACTGTCCTGGGGTAACTTAGACCGGTGGGACTTCTTCCCCAGCTTGCAGCCATTCCCATCACCTGCTGGTAGTTAAAGTATGCATATTCAAGAATCTATAACCGCCTACTTGCAGCATGGGGGCGGTGAAAGCCTGTATTTCTCTAAGGTCAACAAACACTGACAGATTCTCAGTAACAAAACACTGAGCCACAGCCCAGACCCTCACCACCCTTTCCTTCAAGAGAACCCACCACCACCACCACAGGCTTCTGTATATTCGGACTTTATTGCAATGCTACGCTGACTCTTTCATCTGGCAGACTCCCCACTCCACCTGGCGCATTGCTCCGATCTTCCCAAAGTGGTGGTTGCACAGCTCTTGTCAGCAATGGGGAGCCTCGGGGCCTTCATTCCTCTCCCTTGAGCTTTAGAACTTGTTTGCCAGCCAGCCAGAGCTCAAGGGAGGGACGGTGTTGTCTCTAGCGCCTGTTTCTAGAGAGCACGGAGGTGCTGTCTAGGTCCCAGCACATGGCCTTGGCCTGCATGCGCTGCAAGGCAGCTTTGGCTTGCTTGAGGCTGCTGGCAAGGATGTCCCTTGGCCGCTTGGTCTTGGTCAGCCCCTGCCCGTAGGCCATGACAACAAGCCCCTTCCGGTGGAAGAGAAGCCACGTGGCCTTGGCGCTGGTGCGGCGGGCACGTTTCAGCAGAGTGCTTTTCCTCTGCTTCTTTGCAGGCCGACGCTTCACCTGCCTCAAGGGCTTCCCCGCCTTGGACAGGGATCTCTTGTGCTGGAGGCCTCTTCCGCGCTGGGTCTTTCCTCCGCGCTGGGTCCTCCTTCCCCGCTGGGTCCTCCTCTTTCTTTGCGTCGCAGATGCCATAGCTCAGCCTTGCCACCGCGCTGGCCAGACGCCTCAGTGCTGCGGGACACCCCAGCGCCCCAATTTATACCCGCGGGCATGCAAATGAGGGGGGGGTCCGAGCCCTGCCATTGGCCAAGTGACCAGTGGTGACACCCCCCCAAGCCACAATGTAGAGAATCCTGGCCCGCGTCACTGGGGTCCCTCGTGCCCATGGCAACCAGGCAACCGCAAGGGCTGAGGACTGCCACGACCCCTCACTCCTCTGTGACACTCACCCTCCCAACGGAAATCTTCCACCCATCCTAAAAGAACAGCACTTATTTCTTGGAGTTTCACCCCAGTCTCAAAAGTTTTGGCTCACAGTTGCACGACCTTGCCAAGTACACGCCGACACGTGTCCTGGGAGTCTTCTGGGCAAGCAGGTAAAGCATGACAAGAAAACCCTTGGAGAGAGCATCCTTCCTCAACAGAACCTGCCTGCACGTCTTAGACCCGTGTCTGCCAGCTTGAAGACTCATTATAGCTAATTGCTTTGTCAACAAACCCACCCAGGTACACCCCCGGTTTTTCCCTCCTGGCGCTTTACATACATAGCTCATGTCCACATCCACATGTCGACACTCACGCAACCTCGCACCTCCCATGCTTCTTTCGAGCTCCTCCGTGCACTGTCAACACCACAGTTGATGTCCCACACCAACATCTACCAGCTGTCCTTCTGGAGGACCAAACCCTGACTTTTTTCCTCTCCTCCCTTTGTAAAGAAAAAACAACATTAAAGCTAGAAGACAACTACTTAGAAGCAAAAAACGGTCCCTCCTTGCCCCGTCCCATGTGTGCTGATTCGATCTGGTTTTCATCCCTCCCACTGTCCTTCTCCGAGCCTCATGTCACAGCTGCTTTCAGGTGGAAGGAAACTCCATTTCCAGTAATCTTCAGGGAAGCAGCAGATCGGAGCAGGAACGTGGGAGGAACTTCTTTTGAATCCTTCAGTTTCCCTTCTACCTTCAGATATTTGATGACTAAATTCATAAACCCCCACAGTACTGTTGAGATTTGAGTGGCGTAGAGCATGGTGTTGAGGTTGTCTCTGCACAGGTGACTGCAGCTGTTGCAATAGAAGAATTAAAGGCACTGGTACTGAAAGAAGATATAATAATAATAATAACAATAATAATACCACCAAAGCTGCACTGTGCTCTCAGCCTTTCTGTCTGGATGGCCGAGGAAGACATCCAGACATCTAAAGACCAAACTTTTATAGCACAAGGAAATGAGTTTGCTTCTGCTTTGGTGCACGTAGCTCTGGGCTGCAAGGCAAGAACCGAAAGCACTGCAGGAAAAAAAACCCAAACCAACAAACCCCAACTCTCTGTGAGCGTAGCTGTGAGTTACCACCTTCCTGCAACTCCTTTTGGATCAAGAAGTCCCCATATAGCGGCAGTGGATGGTCAGGATGCAGGAGAGGCGGTGAGGACCAGAGCCTGGCACCCATGGTGGGCATGCTACAGGACAGAGCCTTGGGTGCAGGATGCCCATCTCAGAAACACAAGGAAGGTGGAAAGTCACAGCAGGGCGTGGGGTTTTGTGTCTCCAAGAGACAGGAAAAGGCACAGAGGACAGGCTGGAGAGGTTGAGCCCAGCCTGACTGAGCTCCTTCAGCTCCATCATCCCTGCCAGGCATTTCTGAGCATTTAACAACCCTCAGTATTTTGCAGTGTCTTTGGTTTCCCTCCCCATAAGCTTAGCCAGCTGCTCGCCGAACCTTTACCATCTATGACGTCCCGTGCGTGTGTGTGTGCACGCCCATGGGGAGCCCAGGCACACAAGGAGAGATACCCATGGTGAGAGGACAGGCCCGTGTTGCCCAGTTCTGCAAGATCTGCTGGGGATGAAGGATGCAAAACACAGTCCATTTTCACCTTTCCTAACCTGATCCACAACAGCTTGCAACTCCAGGGTAGCAATGAAGAATCCCAAAGTGGCGGGGAGACATCCAAGAGGCAAATAAGGAAAAGCGGTTAATTTGGCTAGGGAATACAAATAGAAAGTAAAACCGAGTTGGTGTTAAATTAACTCGGGGGTTTTACTAGCACCACGAGCATGTAAACATGCATCTTATTTTTTCATCTTTCTCCTAATTTTTCCTTTTAGAGGCGATGACCAAATTGCAGCCAGGGTGGCAGCATGTTGCAGTGTAAATCGGGCTGGTCTGGCTCTTCCCCCCAAATAAATCCTTGCGTTATCCTGAGTGGGCAACAGAGGCTGTGCAGCCGGGGATGGAGCGATGGAGTCAGAGGAGCAGCAAACAGCCAGAAGAGGGTTTTACTGCTGCAAAAAATAAAGTGGTAAATCTGGGGGGCATTCTAAAGGAGGCAGGAAAGGTCAAGTGGAAGGGTTAATTCTTGAGGATGACAAGGGTGAAGAAAACTTCCAACAGTGTCAGGATGGCCGAGTGGTCCAAGGCGCCAGACTCAAGGCTCTGCTGTCCCTGCCTGGGGGTTTCTGGCCCCCGAATGGAGGCGTGGGTTCAAATCCCACTTCTGACCCACCTTTTCTCCTGAAAGCTGAGGTTTTAAATCATTTTTTAAAAAAATAATCCTTCCGTTATGCCCGCACCTGAGTCTGGCAAAACGCCGATTCTCCATTTCCTCTCCCCACCCCACCCCACCTCCCCCGCCCCCAAAGCCACGGTGCGGTACCAATCTCCACTGTTCACCCGTCGCCAGCTGCACCCACACGTGGAAGAAAACCACACGGAGGGACAGGCGGTGGCAGCGGGGTGCACGCGGCCCCACAGGTGGTGGTCGGCACCAACACCCACCTGCCGCTTCCCTGGTGGTCTAGCGGTTAGGATTCACCACTCCTGCTGCCATGGCCCAGACTCAATTCCCGGGCCAGGCTGATCTTGCTTCTTTTTAAGAACCACTGCTTTAATTGTCATGGGTAACAAGTTGATGAGGGATGGGTTTAGCGGAACTCAGGTATCACTGTCCTGGGGTAACTTAGACCGGTGGGACTTCTTCCCCAGCTTGCAGCCATTCCCATCACCTGCTGGTAGTTAAAGTATGCATATTCAAGAATCTATAACCGCCTACTTGCAGCATGGGGGCGGTGAAAGCCTGTATTTCTCTAAGGTCAACAAACACTGACAGATTCTCAGTAACAAAACACTGAGCCACAGCCCAGACCCTCACCACCCTTTCCTTCAAGAGAACCCACCACCACCACCACAGGCTTCTGTATATTCGGACTTTATTGCAATGCTACGCTGACTCTTTCATCTGGCAGACTCCCCACTCCACCTGGCGCATTGCTCCGATCTTCCCAAAGTGGTGGTTGCACAGCTCTTGTCGGCAATGGGGAGCCTCGGGGCCTTCATTCCTCTCCCTTGAGCTTTAGAACTTGTTTGCCAGCCAGCCAGAGCTCAAGGGAGGGACGGTGTTGTCTCTAGCGCCTGTTTCTAGAGAGCACGGAGGTGCTGTCTAGGTCCCAGCACATGGCCTTGGCCTGCATGCGCTGCAAGGCAGCTTTGGCTTGCTTGAGGCTGCTGGCAAGGATGTCCCTTGGCCGCTTGGTCTTGGTCAGCCCCTGCCCGTAGGCCATGACAACAAGCCCCTTCCGGTGGAAGAGAAGCCACGTGGCCTTGGCGCTGGTGCGGCGGGCACGTTTCAGCAGAGTGCTTTTCCTCTGCTTCTTTGCAGGCCGACGCTTCACCTGCCTCAAGGGCTTCCCCGCCTTGGACAGGGATCTCTTGTGCTGGAGGCCTCTTCCGCGCTGGGTCTTTCCTCCGCGCTGGGTCCTCCTTCCCCGCTGGGTCCTCCTCTTTCTTTGCGTCGCAGATGCCATAGCTCAGCCTTGCCACCGCGCTGGCCAGACGCCTCAGTGCTGCGGGACACCCCAGCGCCCCAATTTATACCCGCGGGCATGCAAATGAGGGGGGGGTCCGAGCCCTGCCATTGGCCAAGTGACCAGTGGTGACACCCCCCCAAGCCACAATGTAGAGAATCCTGGCCCGCGTCACTGGGGTCCCTCGTGCCCATGGCAACCAGGCAACCGCAAGGGCTGAGGACTGCCACGACCCCTCACTCCTCTGTGACACTCACCCTCCCAACGGAAATCTTCCACCCATCCTAAAAGAACAGCACTTATTTCTTGGAGTTTCACCCCAGTCTCAAAAGTTTTGGCTCACAGTTGCACGACCTTGCCAAGTACACGCCGACACGTGTCCTGGGAGTCTTCTGGGCAAGCAGGTAAAGCATGACAAGAAAACCCTTGGAGAGAGCATCCTTCCTCAACAGAACCTGCCTGCACGTCTTAGACCCGTGTCTGCCAGCTTGAAGACTCATTATAGCTAATTGCTTTGTCAACAAACCCACCCAGGTACACCCCCGGTTTTTCCCTCCTGGCGCTTTACATACATAGCTCATGTCCACATCCACATGTCGACACTCACGCAACCTCGCACCTCCCATGCTTCTTTCGAGCTCCTCCGTGCACTGTCAACACCACAGTTGATGTCCCACACCAACATCTACCAGCTGTCCTTCTGGAGGACCAAACCCTGACTTTTTTCCTCTCCTCCCTTTGTAAAGAAAAAACAACATTAAAGCTAGAAGACAACTACTTAGAAGCAAAAAACGGTCCCTCCTTGCCCCGTCCCATGTGTGCTGATTCGATCTGGTTTTCATCCCTCCCACTGTCCTTCTCCGAGCCTCATGTCACAGCTGCTTTCAGGTGGAAGGAAACTCCATTTCCAGTAATCTTCAGGGAAGCAGCAGATCGGAGCAGGAACGTGGGAGGAACTTCTTTTGAATCCTTCAGTTTCCCTTCTGCCTTCAGATATTTGATGACTAAATTCATAAACCCCCACAGTATTGTTGAGATTTGAGCGGCGTAGAGCATGGTGTTGAGGTTGTCTCTGCACAGGTGACTGCAGCTGTTGCAATAGAAGAATTAAAGGCACTGGTACTGAAAGAAGATATAATAATAATAATAACAATAATAATACCACCAAAGCTGCACTGTGCTCTCAGCCTTTCTGTCTGGATGGCCGAGGAAGACATCCAGACATCTAAAGACCAAACTTTTATAGCACAAGGAAATGAGTTTGCTTCTGCTTTGGTGCACGTAGCTCTGGGCTGCAAGGCAAGAACCGAAAGCACTGCAGGAAAAAAAACCCAAACCAACAAACCCCAACTCTCTGTGAGCGTAGCTGTGAGTTACCACCTTCCTGCAACTCCTTTTGGATCAAGAAGTCCCCATATAGCGGCAGTGGATGGTCAGGATGCAGGAGAGGCGGTGAGGACCAGAGCCTGGCACCCATGGTGGGCATGCTACAGGACAGAGCCTTGGGTGCAGGATGCCCATCTCAGAAACACAAGGAAGGTGGAAAGTCACAGCAGGGCGTGGGGTTTTGTGTCTCCAAGAGACAGGAAAAGGCACAGAGGACAGGCTGGAGAGGTTGAGCCCAGCCTGACTGAGCTCCTTCAGCTCCATCATCCCTGCCAGGCATTTCTGAGCATTTAACAACCCTCAGTATTTTGCAGGGTCTTTGGTTTCCCTCCCCATAAGCTTAGCCAGCTGCTCGCCGAACCTTTACCATCTATGACGTCCCGTGCGTGTGTGTGTGTGCACGCCCATGGGGAGCCCAGGCACACAAGGAGAGATACCCATGGTGAGAGGACAGGCCCGTGTTGCCCAGTTCTGCAAGATCTGCTGGGGATGAAGGATGCAAAACACAGTCCATTTTCACCTTTCCTAACCTGATCCACAACAGCTTGCAACTCCAGGGTAGCAATGAAGAATCCCAAAGTGGCGGGGAGACATCCAAGAGGCAAATAAGGAAAAGCGGTTAATTTGGCTAGGGAATACAAATAGAAAGTAAAACCGAGTTGGTGTTAAATTAACTCGGGGGTTTTACTAGCACCACGAGCATGTAAACATGCATCTTATTTTTTCATCTTTCTCCTAATTTTTCCTTTTAGAGGCGATGACCAAATTGCAGCCAGGGTGGCAGCATGTTGCAGTGTAAATCGGGCTGGTCTGGCTCTTCCCCCCAAATAAATCCTTGCGTTATCCTGAGTGGGCAACAGAGGCTGTGCAGCCGGGGATGGAGCGATGGAGTCAGAGGAGCAGCAAACAGCCAGAAGAGGGTTTTACTGCTGCAAAAAATAAAGTGGTAAATCTGGGGGGCATTCTAAAGGAGGCAGGAAAGGTCAAGTGGAAGGGTTAATTCTTGAGGATGACAAGGGTGAAGAAAACTTCCAACAGTGTCAGGATGGCCGAGTGGTCCAAGGCGCCAGACTCAAGGCTCTGCTGTCCCTGCCTGGGGGTTTCTGGCCCCCGAATGGAGGCGTGGGTTCAAATCCCACTTCTGACCCACCTTTTCTCCTGAAAGCTGAGGTTTTAAATCATTTTTTAAAAAAATAATCCTTCCGTTATGCCCGCACCTGAGTCTGGCAAAACGCTGATTCTCCATTTCCTCTCCCCACCCCACCCCACCTCCCCCGCCCCCAAAGCCACGGTGCGGTACCAATCTCCACTGTTCACCCGTCGCCAGCTGCACCCACACGTGGAAGAAAACCACACGGAGGGACAGGCGGTGGCAGCGGGGTGCACGCGGCCCCACAGGTGGTGGTCGGCACCAACACCCACCTGCCGCTTCCCTGCTGGTCTAGCGGTTAGGATTCACCACTCCTGCTGCCATGGCCCAGACTCAATTCCCGGGCCAGGCTGATCTTGCTTCTTTTTAAGAACCACTGCTTTAATTGTCATGGGTAACAAGTTGATGAGGGATGGGTTTAGCGGAACTCAGGTATCACTGTCCTGGGGTAACTTAGACCGGTGGGACTTCTTCCCCAGCTTGCAGCCATTCCCATCACCTGCTGGTAGTTAAAGTATGCATATTCAAGAATCTATAACCGCCTACTTGCAGCATGGGGGCGGTGAAAGCCTGTATTTCTCTAAGGTCAACAAACACTGACAGATTCTCAGTAACAAAACACTGAGCCACAGCCCAGACCCTCACCACCCTTTCCTTCAAGAGAACCCACCACCACCACCACAGGCTTCTGTATATTCGGACTTTATTGCAATGCTACGCTGACTCTTTCATCTGGCAGACTCCCCACTCCACCTGGCGCATTGCTCCGATCTTCCCAAAGTGGTGGTTGCACAGCTCTTGTCAGCAATGGGGAGCCTCGGGGCCTTCATTCCTCTCCCTTGAGCTTTAGAACTTGTTTGCCAGCCAGCCAGAGCTCAAGGGAGGGACGGTGTTGTCTCTAGCGCCTGTTTCTAGAGAGCACGGAGGTGCTGTCTAGGTCCCAGCACATGGCCTTGGCCTGCATGCGCTGCAAGGCAGCTTTGGCTTGCTTGAGGCTGCTGGCAAGGATGTCCCTTGGCCGCTTGGTCTTGGTCAGCCCCTGCCCGTAGGCCATGACAACAAGCCCCTTCCGGTGGAAGAGAAGCCACGTGGCCTTGGCGCTGGTGCGGCGGGCACGTTTCAGCAGAGTGCTTTTCCTCTGCTTCTTTGCAGGCCGACGCTTCACCTGGCTCAAGGGCTTCCCCGCCTTGGACAGGGATCTCTTGTGCTGGAGGCCTCTTCCGCGCTGGGTCTTTCCTCCGCGCTGGGTCCTCCTTCCCCGCTGGGTCCTCCTCTTTCTTTGCGTCGCAGATGCCATAGCTCAGCCTTGCCACCGCGCTGGCCAGACGCCTCAGTGCTGCGGGACACCCCAGCGCCCCAATTTATACCCGCGGGCATGCAAATGAGGGGGGGGTCCGAGCCCTGCCATTGGCCAAGTGACCAGTGGTGACACCCCCCCAAGTCACAATGTAGAGAATCCTGGCCCGCGTCACTGGGGTCCCTCGTGCCCATGGCAACCAGGCAACCACAAGGGCTGAGGACTGCCACGACCCCTCACTCCTCTGTGACACTCACCCTCCCAACGGAAATCTTCCACCCATCCTAAAAGAACAGCACTTATTTCTTGGAGTTTCACCCCAGTCTCAAAAGTTTTGGCTCACAGTTGCACGACCTTGCCAAGTACACGCCGACACGTGTCCTGGGAGTCTTCTGGGCAAGCAGGTAAAGCATGACAAGAAAACCCTTGGAGAGAGCATCCTTCCTCAACAGAACCTGCCTGCACGTCTTAGACCCGTGTCTGCCAGCTTGAAGACTCATTATAGCTAATTGCTCTGTCAACAAACCCACCCAGGTACACCCCCGGTTTTTCCCTCCTGGCGCTTTACATACATAGCTCATGTCCACATCCACATGTCGACACTCACGCAACCTCGCACCTCCCATGCTTCTTTCGAGCTCCTCCGTGCACTGTCAACACCACAGTTGATGTCCCACACCAACATCTACCAGCTGTCCTTCTGGAGGACCAAACCCTGACTTTTTTCCTCTCCTCCCTTTGTAAAGAAAAAACAACATTAAAGCTAGAAGACAACTACTTAGAAGCAAAAAACGGTCCCTCCTTGCCCCGTCCCATGTGTGCTGATTCGATCTGGTTTTCATCCCTCCCACTGTCCTTCTCCGAGCCTCATGTCACAGCTGCTTTCAGGTGGAAGGAAACTCCATTTCCAGTAATCTTCAGGGAAGCAGCAGATCGGAGCAGGAACGTGGGAGGAACTTCTTTTGAATCCTTCAGTTTCCCTTCTGCCTTGAGATATTTGATGACTAAATTCATAAACCCCCACAGTATTGTTGAGATTTGAGTGGCGTAGAGCATGGTGTTGAGGTTGTCTCTGCACAGGTGACTGCAGCTGTTGCAATAGAAGAATTAAAGGCACTGGTACTGAAAGAAGATATAATAATAATAATAACAATAATAATACCACCAAAGCTGCACTGTGCTCTCAGCCTTTCTGTCTGGATGGCCGAGGAAGACATCCAGACATCTAAAGACCAAACTTTTATAGCACAAGGAAATGAGTTTGCTTCTGCTTTGGTGCACGTAGCTCTGGGCTGCAAGGCAAGAACCGAAAGCACTGCAGGAAAAAAAACCCAAACCAACAAACCCCAACTCTCTGTGAGCGTAGCTGTGAGTTACCACCTTCCTGCAACTCCTTTTGGATCAAGAAGTCCCCATATAGCGGCAGTGGATGGTCAGGATGCAGGAGAGGCGGTGAGGACCAGAGCCTGGCACCCATGGTGGGCATGCTACAGGACAGAGCCTTGGGTGCAGGATGCCCATCTCAGAAACACAAGGAAGGTGGAAAGTCACAGCAGGGCGTGGGGTTTTGTGTCTCCAAGAGACAGGAAAAGGCACAGAGGACAGGCTGGAGAGGTTGAGCCCAGCCTGACTGAGCTCCTTCAGCTCCATCATCCCTGCCAGGCATTTCTGAGCATTTAACAACCCTCAGTATTTTGCAGGGTCTTTGGTTTCCCTCCCCATAAGCTTAGCCAGCTGCTCGACGAACCTTTACCATCTATGACGTCCCGTGCGTGTGTGTGTGTGCACGCCCATGGGGAGCCCAGGCACACAAGGAGAGATACCCATGGTGAGAGGACAGGCCCGTGTTGCCCAGTTCTGCAAGATCTGCTGGGGATGAAGGATGCAAAACACAGTCCATTTTCACCTTTCCTAACCTGATCCACAACAGCTTGCAACTCCAGGGTACCAATGAAGAATCCCAAAGTGGCGGGGAGACATCCAAGAGGCAAATAAGGAAAAGCGGTTAATTTGGCTAGGGAATACAAATAGAAAGTAAAACCGAGTTGGTGTTAAATTAACTCGGGGGTTTTACTAGCACCACGAGCATGTAAACATGCATCTTATTTTTTCATCTTTCTCCTAATTTTTCCTTTTAGAGGCGATGACCAAATTGCAGCCAGGGTGGCAGCATGTTGCAGTGTAAATCGGGCTGGTCTGGCTCTTCCCCCCAAATAAATCCTTGCGTTATCCTGAGTGGGCAACAGAGGCTGTGCAGCCGGGGATGGAGCGATGGAGTCAGAGGAGCAGCAAACAGCCAGAAGAGGGTTTTACTGCTGCAAAAAATAAAGTGGTAAATCTGGGGGGCATTCTAAAGGAGGCAGGAAAGGTCAAGTGGAAGGGTTAATTCTTGAGGATGACAAGGGTGAAGAAAACTTCCAACAGTGTCAGGATGGCCGAGTGGTCCAAGGCGCCAGACTCAAGGCTCTGCTGTCCCTGCCTGGGGGTTTCTGGCCCCCGAATGGAGGCGTGGGTTCAAATCCCACTTCTGACCCACCTTTTCTCCTGAAAGCTGAGGTTTTAAATCATTTTTTAAAAAAATAATCCTTCCGTTATGCCCGCACCTGAGTCTGGCAAAACGCCGATTCTCCATTTCCTCTCCCCACCCCACCCCACCTCCCCCGCCCCCAAAGCCACGGTGCGGTACCAATCTCCACTGTTCACCCGTCGCCAGCTGCACCCACACGTGGAAGAAAACCACACGGAGGGACAGGCGGTGGCAGCGGGGTGCACGCGGCCCCACAGGTGGTGGTCGGCACCAACACCCACCTGCCGCTTCCCTGCTGGTCTAGCGGTTAGGATTCACCACTCCTGCTGCCATGGCCCAGACTCAATTCCCGGGCCAGGCTGATCTTGCTTCTTTTTAAGAACCACTGCTTTAATTGTCATGGGTAACAAGTTGATGAGGGATGGGTTTAGCGGAACTCAGGTATCACTGTCCTGGGGTAACTTAGACCGGTGGGACTTCTTCCCCAGCTTGCAGCCATTCCCATCACCTGCTGGTAGTTAAAGTATGCATATTCAAGAATCTATAACCGCCTACTTGCAGCATGGGGGCGGTGAAAGCCTGTATTTCTCTAAGGTCAACAAACACTGACAGATTCTCAGTAACAAAACACTGAGCCACAGCCCAGACCCTCACCACCCTTTCCTTCAAGAGAACCCACCACCACCACCACAGGCTTCTGTATATTCGGACTTTATTGCAATGCTACGCTGACTCTTTCATCTGGCAGACTCCCCACTCCACCTGGCGCATTGCTCCGATCTTCCCAAAGTGGTGGTTGCACAGCTCTTGTCAGCAATGGGGAGCCTCGGGGCCTTCATTCCTCTCCCTTGAGCTTTAGAACTTGTTTGCCAGCCAGCCAGAGCTCAAGGGAGGGACGGTGTTGTCTCTAGCGCCTGTTTCTAGAGAGCACGGAGGTGCTGTCTAGGTCCCAGCACATGGCCTTGGCCTGCATGCGCTGCAAGGCAGCTTTGGCTTGCTTGAGGCTGCTGGCAAGGATGTCCCTTGGCCGCTTGGTCTTGGTCAGCCCCTGCCCGTAGGCCATGACAACAAGCCCCTTCCGGTGGAAGAGAAGCCACGTGGCCTTGGCGCTGGTGCGGCGGGCACGTTTCAGCAGAGTGCTTTTCCTCTGCTTCTTTGCAGGCCGACGCTTCACCTGGCTCAAGGGCTTCCCCGCCTTGGACAGGGATCTCTTGTGCTGGAGGCCTCTTCCGCGCTGGGTCTTTCCTCCGCGCTGGGTCCTCCTTCCCCGCTGGGTCCTCCTCTTTCTTTGCGTCGCAGATGCCATAGCTCAGCCTTGCCACCGCGCTGGCCAGACGCCTCAGTGCTGCGGGACACCCCAGCGCCCCAATTTATACCCGCGGGCATGCAAATGAGGGGGGGGTCCGAGCCCTGCCATTGGCCAAGTGACCAGTGGTGACACCCCCCCAAGTCACAATGTAGAGAATCCTGGCCCGCGTCACTGGGGTCCCTCGTGCCCATGGCAACCAGGCAACCACAAGGGCTGAGGACTGCCACGACCCCTCACTCCTCTGTGACACTCACCCTCCCAACGGAAATCTTCCACCCATCCTAAAAGAACAGCACTTATTTCTTGGAGTTTCACCCCAGTCTCAAAAGTTTTGGCTCACAGTTGCACGACCTTGCCAAGTACACGCCGACACGTGTCCTGGGAGTCTTCTGGGCAAGCAGGTAAAGCATGACAAGAAAACCCTTGGAGAGAGCATCCTTCCTCAACAGAACCTGCCTGCACGTCTTAGACCCGTGTCTGCCAGCTTGAAGACTCATTATAGCTAATTGCTCTGTCAACAAACCCACCCAGGTACACCCCCGGTTTTTCCCTCCTGGCGCTTTACATACATAGCTCATGTCCACATCCACATGTCGACACTCACGCAACCTCGCACCTCCCATGCTTCTTTCGAGCTCCTCCGTGCACTGTCAACACCACAGTTGATGTCCCACACCAACATCTACCAGCTGTCCTTCTGGAGGACCAAACCCTGACTTTTTTCCTCTCCTCCCTTTGTAAAGAAAAAACAACATTAAAGCTAGAAGACAACTACTTAGAAGCAAAAAACGGTCCCTCCTTGCCCCGTCCCATGTGTGCTGATTCGATCTGGTTTTCATCCCTCCCACTGTCCTTCTCCGAGCCTCATGTCACAGCTGCTTTCAGGTGGAAGGAAACTCCATTTCCAGTAATCTTCAGGGAAGCAGCAGATCGGAGCAGGAACGTGGGAGGAACTTCTTTTGAATCCTTCAGTTTCCCTTCTGCCTTGAGATATTTGATGACTAAATTCATAAACCCCCACAGTATTGTTGAGATTTGAGTGGCGTAGAGCATGGTGTTGAGGTTGTCTCTGCACAGGTGACTGCAGCTGTTGCAATAGAAGAATTAAAGGCACTGGTACTGAAAGAAGATATAATAATAATAATAACAATAATAATACCACCAAAGCTGCACTGTGCTCTCAGCCTTTCTGTCTGGATGGCCGAGGAAGACATCCAGACATCTAAAGACCAAACTTTTATAGCACAAGGAAATGAGTTTGCTTCTGCTTTGGTGCACGTAGCTCTGGGCTGCAAGGCAAGAACCGAAAGCACTGCAGGAAAAAAAACCCAAACCAACAAACCCCAACTCTCTGTGAGCGTAGCTGTGAGTTACCACCTTCCTGCAACTCCTTTTGGATCAAGAAGTCCCCATATAGCGGCAGTGGATGGTCAGGATGCAGGAGAGGCGGTGAGGACCAGAGCCTGGCACCCATGGTGGGCATGCTACAGGACAGAGCCTTGGGTGCAGGATGCCCATCTCAGAAACACAAGGAAGGTGGAAAGTCACAGCAGGGCGTGGGGTTTTGTGTCTCCAAGAGACAGGAAAAGGCACAGAGGACAGGCTGGAGAGGTTGAGCCCAGCCTGACTGAGCTCCTTCAGCTCCATCATCCCTGCCAGGCATTTCTGAGCATTTAACAACCCTCAGTATTTTGCAGGGTCTTTGGTTTCCCTCCCCATAAGCTTAGCCAGCTGCTCGACGAACCTTTACCATCTATGACGTCCCGTGCGTGTGTGTGTGTGCACGCCCATGGGGAGCCCAGGCACACAAGGAGAGATACCCATGGTGAGAGGACAGGCCCGTGTTGCCCAGTTCTGCAAGATCTGCTGGGGATGAAGGATGCAAAACACAGTCCATTTTCACCTTTCCTAACCTGATCCACAACAGCTTGCAACTCCAGGGTACCAATGAAGAATCCCAAAGTGGCGGGGAGACATCCAAGAGGCAAATAAGGAAAAGCGGTTAATTTGGCTAGGGAATACAAATAGAAAGTAAAACCGAGTTGGTGTTAAATTAACTCGGGGGTTTTACTAGCACCACGAGCATGTAAACATGCATCTTATTTTTTCATCTTTCTCCTAATTTTTCCTTTTAGAGGCGATGACCAAATTGCAGCCAGGGTGGCAGCATGTTGCAGTGTAAATCGGGCTGGTCTGGCTCTTCCCCCCAAATAAATCCTTGCGTTATCCTGAGTGGGCAACAGAGGCTGTGCAGCCGGGGATGGAGCGATGGAGTCAGAGGAGCAGCAAACAGCCAGAAGAGGGTTTTACTGCTGCAAAAAATAAAGTGGTAAATCTGGGGGGCATTCTAAAGGAGGCAGGAAAGGTCAAGTGGAAGGGTTAATTCTTGAGGATGACAAGGGTGAAGAAAACTTCCAACAGTGTCAGGATGGCCGAGTGGTCCAAGGCGCCAGACTCAAGGCTCTGCTGTCCCTGCCTGGGGGTTTCTGGCCCCCGAATGGAGGCGTGGGTTCAAATCCCACTTCTGACCCACCTTTTCTCCTGAAAGCTGAGGTTTTAAATCATTTTTTAAAAAAATAATCCTTCCGTTATGCCCGCACCTGAGTCTGGCAAAACGCCGATTCTCCATTTCCTCTCCCCACCCCACCCCACCTCCCCCGCCCCCAAAGCCACGGTGCGGTACCAATCTCCACTGTTCACCCGTCGCCAGCTGCACCCACACGTGGAAGAAAACCACACGGAGGGACAGGCGGTGGCAGCGGGGTGCACGCGGCCCCACAGGTGGTGGTCGGCACCAACACCCACCTGCCGCTTCCCTGCTGGTCTAGCGGTTAGGATTCACCACTCCTGCTGCCATGGCCCAGACTCAATTCCCGGGCCAGGCTGATCTTGCTTCTTTTTAAGAACCACTGCTTTAATTGTCATGGGTAACAAGTTGATGAGGGATGGGTTTAGCGGAACTCAGGTATCACTGTCCTGGGGTAACTTAGACCGGTGGGACTTCTTCCCCAGCTTGCAGCCATTCCCATCACCTGCTGGTAGTTAAAGTATGCATATTCAAGAATCTATAACCGCCTACTTGCAGCATGGGGGCGGTGAAAGCCTGTATTTCTCTAAGGTCAACAAACACTGACAGATTCTCAGTAACAAAACACTGAGCCACAGCCCAGACCCTCACCACCCTTTCCTTCAAGAGAACCCACCACCACCACCACAGGCTTCTGTATATTCGGACTTTATTGCAATGCTACGCTGACTCTTTCATCTGGCAGACTCCCCACTCCACCTGGCGCATTGCTCCGATCTTCCCAAAGTGGTGGTTGCACAGCTCTTGTCGGCAATGGGGAGCCTCGGGGCCTTCATTCCTCTCCCTTGAGCTTTAGAACTTGTTTGCCAGCCAGCCAGAGCTCAAGGGAGGGACGGTGTTGTCTCTAGCGCCTGTTTCTAGAGAGCACGGAGGTGCTGTCTAGGTCCCAGCACATGGCCTTGGCCTGCATGCGCTGCAAGGCAGCTTTGGCTTGCTTGAGGCTGCTGGCAAGGATGTCCCTTGGCCGCTTGGTCTTGGTCAGCCCCTGCCCGTAGGCCATGACAACAAGCCCCTTCCGGTGGAAGAGAAGCCACGTGGCCTTGGCGCTGGTGCGGCGGGCACGTTTCAGCAGAGTGCTTTTCCTCTGCTTCTTTGCAGGCCGACGCTTCACCTGCCTCAAGGGCTTCCCCGCCTTGGACAGGGATCTCTTGTGCTGGAGGCCTCTTCCGCGCTGGGTCTTTCCTCCGCGCTGGGTCCTCCTTCCCCGCTGGGTCCTCCTCTTTCTTTGCGTCGCAGATGCCATAGCTCAGCCTTGCCACCGCGCTGGCCAGACGCCTCAGTGCTGCGGGACACCCCAGCGCCCCAATTTATACCCGCGGGCATGCAAATGAGGGGGGGGTCCGAGCCCTGCCATTGGCCAAGTGACCAGTGGTGACACCCCCCCAAGCCACAATGTAGAGAATCCTGGCCCGCGTCACTGGGGTCCCTCGTGCCCATGGCAACCAGGCAACCGCAAGGGCTGAGGACTGCCACGACCCCTCACTCCTCTGTGACACTCACCCTCCCAACGGAAATCTTCCACCCATCCTAAAAGAACAGCACTTATTTCTTGGAGTTTCACCCCAGTCTCAAAAGTTTTGGCTCACAGTTGCACGACCTTGCCAAGTACACGCCGACACGTGTCCTGGGAGTCTTCTGGGCAAGCAGGTAAAGCATGACAAGAAAACCCTTGGAGAGAGCATCCTTCCTCAACAGAACCTGCCTGCACGTCTTAGACCCGTGTCTGCCAGCTTGAAGACTCATTATAGCTAATTGCTCTGTCAACAAACCCACCCAGGTACACCCCCGGTTTTTCCCTCCTGGCGCTTTACATACATAGCTCATGTCCACATCCACATGTCGACACTCACGCAACCTCGCACCTCCCATGCTTCTTTCGAGCTCCTCCGTGCACTGTCAACACCACAGTTGATGTCCCACACCAACATCTACCAGCTGTCCTTCTGGAGGACCAAACCCTGACTTTTTTCCTCTCCTCCCTTTGTAAAGAAAAAACAACATTAAAGCTAGAAGACAACTACTTAGAAGCAAAAAACGGTCCCTCCTTGCCCCGTCCCATGTGTGCTGATTCGATCTGGTTTTCATCCCTCCCACTGTCCTTCTCCGAGCCTCATGTCACAGCTGCTTTCAGGTGGAAGGAAACTCCATTTCCAGTAATCTTCAGGGAAGCAGCAGATCGGAGCAGGAACGTGGGAGGAACTTCTTTTGAATCCTTCAGTTTCCCTTCTGCCTTGAGATATTTGATGACTAAATTCATAAACCCCCACAGTATTGTTGAGATTTGAGTGGCGTAGAGCATGGTGTTGAGGTTGTCTCTGCACAGGTGACTGCAGCTGTTGCAATAGAAGAATTAAAGGCACTGGTACTGAAAGAAGATATAATAATAATAATAACAATAATAATACCACCAAAGCTGCACTGTGCTCTCAGCCTTTCTGTCTGGATGGCCGAGGAAGACATCCAGACATCTAAAGACCAAACTTTTATAGCACAAGGAAATGAGTTTGCTTCTGCTTTGGTGCACGTAGCTCTGGGCTGCAAGGCAAGAACCGAAAGCACTGCAGGAAAAAAAACCCAAACCAACAAACCCCAACTCTCTGTGAGCGTAGCTGTGAGTTACCACCTTCCTGCAACTCCTTTTGGATCAAGAAGTCCCCATATAGCGGCAGTGGATGGTCAGGATGCAGGAGAGGCGGTGAGGACCAGAGCCTGGCACCCATGGTGGGCATGCTACAGGACAGAGCCTTGGGTGCAGGATGCCCATCTCAGAAACACAAGGAAGGTGGAAAGTCACAGCAGGGCGTGGGGTTTTGTGTCTCCAAGAGACAGGAAAAGGCACAGAGGACAGGCTGGAGAGGTTGAGCCCAGCCTGACTGAGCTCCTTCAGCTCCATCATCCCTGCCAGGCATTTCTGAGCATTTAACAACCCTCAGTATTTTGCAGGGTCTTTGGTTTCCCTCCCCATAAGCTTAGCCAGCTGCTCGCCGAACCTTTACCATCTATGATGTCCTGTGGCTTTCCACAGCTTAACTACACCCCGTGGGGAATGATACATTGATACCTCTGATCCTTGCTGGCATCTTTTGGGTCTCTCTGGCAGCTCTGTTGAATATCACCTTGGCTCCTTTCCCTGCTGCCTTCAGCAGACCCACAGTGGCAGGTGCTGAGGTGGGAATTACTTGTTGTTTTAATGTCCAGTGACCTTCAAGGAGGTGGCTTGGTAGTTCACTGGTCCTAGACGACGGGCCTAACAGAATTTGGGGCAACAGTTTGGGAAATGCACTTTCTCATGACTATATTAATATATTTCCCCTCCAGACCTTCAAGATGTTCCAGACTACAGACTGCAAAAAATATCTGAATAAACATGACTCCTTCTCCAGCAAGGTAAAGGGCTGGGGCCTGAGGGTAAATATGCTGCCCTCCTACTGATTTTTATTGCCGCACTCACTGCAAGTCTAGCTTTTTAGGGCAGCATGACCCTGCTGATGGGCGAGGAAGAGGGAAGCCTCGCCAAAAAGCTTCCTGCAGTCACCGCAGCGCGGGGCTTTCTTGCCGAGATGCGTGTGGCGGGGACGGGCCACGTCAGAGCTCTGGCAGAAGGTCTTGCCACAAGCCAGGCAGCAGTGGGGCTGCTCACCAGTGTGGCTGCGGTGGTGCTTGGCGAGTTGCGAGCCTTGGCTGAAAACTTCACCGTACTCAGTGCAGCGGTAGGGCTTCTCGCCAGTGTGCACCCGCCGATGCCGGGCAAGGTGGAACCCCCAAACGAAGCCCTTGCCGCAGTTGCTGCACTTGTGGGAATTCTCGGTGGCATGGCCCTGGCCGTGTGCTGCCAGCTCAGTGGCACCAGCAAAGCGCTTGCCACAGTCACTGCACTTGTGTGGCCGGTCGCTGGCATGGGTACGGCGATGCTGGAGGAGGTGGGAGCTCTGGCTGTAGATCTCGCTGCTCTCTGGGTAGCTGAATGGCTGCTTGCCTGTGTGCACCTGCCGGTGCCGCTCCAAATGTGATGCCCACGGGAAGCTCTTGCCGCAGTCAGTGCAGCTAAACGGCCATTCCCTTGCCGGCCCCGCTATGTAGAGGTTTAGCACAGTCCAGTTTGGGGACCACCGCGGCTTTGGGCATCCTGGCAGCACTGTGTGACATGGCTTTATCCAGGCGCTTCGTCTTCCTCCTGTTCGAGCCAAGGGTCTTCTCCCTTTCTGGGCTACGGGATGAACACGTTTTGAGCTCCTCACAGCTCTCCTCTGCTGCTCCTTCCTCTGCTGCTTTTTCACTCACCAGCCCCTGTGCTGCTGGGGAAATGTGAAAAGGAGAAAAAGGGGTGAGCGTGGCCTTGACCGGAGCAGGGAGCGGCTTTTAAATGGATGCAGCAGGAACAGGATTCCCCTAAAAAACTTGGGTCTTTCGGAGAGGAGGAGGAAGAGAGATGCGATGGGAGACCTGATCCCAGTTTGAACTGGGAACGTGGAACCAAAAGTGGAGAGATCAAGAACATTTTTCTGCAGAAAAAAAACCTAAGGAGATGGCTGGGGTTTGCAGAAATCCCACTTGAAACCTGCCTGGATTCCTCCTCCTCTCTTCCCATCCTGCTTGCAAGCTCCAAGCTCTTTGCTTCCCTGTCAGAGACTTGGGGGGGGAGGGCGGCAGCGGGGAAGGACGAGCAGGGAAAAAAGGAGGGGGATGTTCACAGAAAGAGGATATTTTTTGTTTGCTTACCAAGAGACATCAGCGTTTCGTAGCTCTCGTGCATCATGTCCTGGTACAGGGCCTTCTGCCACGGGTCCAGCATCACCCATGGCTCTCCATAGTGGGGAGAAGTGCAGGCAGCCAGGAAAATGAGGGTTTCTCCCTCTGTTCCTCACTCAGGGCTCGTCAAAATCTCCTGTAGGGAAGAGAAATCCCTTTAAATGGAGGAATTCCCTTATGTGGTGCTTCTTGTGTGGGTTTTGATGCTTTTTCTGGGGGTGCCTCGAGAAACGTGGTGAGGAACATCCCCAAGAGCCAGCCCCTGCATGTTCCAGCCCCGATGCAGCTGAGGACCCGCTGCTGAGCGGGAAGACATCCCTGCTCAAGGTTTTTCCCTGCCAAGCCTGGAGCTGGCTCGGTAGGGCTTTCCCTGGGTGAAATGTCTGAAATACTCCTCCTTTCCAGGCTAAGACTGCCAGAGGGGGGGATGGCAAGCCCCCACCTTGCACCTGCTGCCCGTCGAGCTCCCACAGCGGGCACAATGGAGGCAGTGCCGGGCATGACTCTGCTCCAGAAGCCCCGGCCGCTATCCAGAGAGAGGAGGCGCCATGAAGCAGCCAAGAACCAGCTCCCTGACACGATGTTTACCCAGAGCCCTCTAGAGGTAACCCAGCCCCAGCTCCCCCCGACCCTCCGGCTCCCCAGCACCTGTGGGGCGCACGCAGGACCCCCTCATGGCTCTGCCCCATCATCCACATTGCCCCCACGCCCTTCCCTTTCACCCAGCATTTTTAGAGCCCCAGCCTCGCTAGAAACTCTGCCAGGGGATCACAACAGCAGAGGAGTGAGGGTGTAAGGGAATCGTAAAGAAACAGTCTTTCAAGTCTATCACAACAATTTTGTCACTTCTGAGGATCATCATAAAAGTTGGAAGACCAGGTTGCAAAACTCCCATCGCTAAAATCTGATCATTAACCTTCCATAAATCACGTCCCAGTTATGTGCATCAAGATCATTAACCACTACAAGACAAGCTAACGAGCTGGTCATCTGCCCATCACCCTCCAAAACAGCATCACAAACAACACCAGACCAACGCTGTAGCATTGGATCTTTTCTCCAGTTCAGCGTCGGAGGGGTACTTGGGCTAACCGGAGGAATTACAGGTACCGAAGTAGTAGGCAGGTTCATTTCAACTCGCTTTTCCAGGTTTCTTAGTTTACCAATTACCTCCTGTAAGGATTTCTCTGTACTCTTATCACAAGGCTTCTCCCCGCCTTCCTCCTCAGACCCGTCCGATGACGTTTCAGGACGAGGGGGGTACGTCACCGCACGGTGCTTCTGCCCCCCTGACGTGACCTACACGCTGTCACCACCCGCTGTTTCGGCCTTGCTCCACCCACAGCTCCGATTGGTGCAGCAGGACGCGCTGCCCCGCCCTCCTGAAACGGCCTTGCTCCACCCACAGCTCCGATTGGTGCAGCAGGACGCGCTGCCCCGCCCTCCTGAGGAGGCCTTGCTCCACCCACAGCTCCGATTGGTGCAGCAGGACACGCTGCCCCGCCCTCCTGAAACGGCCTTGCTCCACCCACAGCTCCGATTGGTGCAGCAGGACGCGCTGCCCCGCCCTCCTGAAACGGCCTTGCTCCACCCACAGCTCCGATTGGTGCAGCAGGACACGCTGCCCCGCCCTCCTGAAGCGGCCTTGCTCCACCCACAGCCCCGATTGGTGCAGCAGGACGCGCTGCCCCGCCCTCCTGAAACGGCCTTGCTCCACCCACAGCTCCGATTGGTGCAGCAGGACGCGCTGCCCCGCCCTCCTGGGGAGGCCCGGCAGCCTTTTTCGGGTTCGGCTCAGTTACCGCAGGCTCCCGAGGAGGAACTCCCGGTCTGTCCGCTGTCTTATCTAAAAGCTCCGGCACTGTTGAACACGCAGGGGCGGACATACCCTTCATGGGACGAGTATGCCCAACTCCGAAAAGTGTAGCCGAGAGAGAAGGCTTAGGTGAATCACCCTTCTGCTCCACCGGCTTTTCTACCACATCTCCCACCAATGTTTCTATGGCTGCCGCCGCTACTTTTTTTTCCGCCTTCATAGTTTCCAGAGTGTTAACTGTCGACTGCCACGTAGCTCCTAACGATTTAGCTTCTTTTCCTTCTTTGCCTCCCTCGATCATAGTATCCCAGAGGCAATTTCCCACTTCTCTCCATTCCGCAATACTAAACAATAACGAGGGCTCGGGGATCTTATTTTTTTTTTTTTCGTGCCCAGCGAACTAAGGTCTCCACTTCTGTGTCTTTAACGCCCTCCCCTCTCCTAAGGAGGATGCCAGTTAACAGTTTAATTGCCGCGTCTACTTCCATCGCGGTCTTCTCAGAGCTCCCCCCTCTCACAGAAAGGGTATCAGCCCCGGCGCTCGCGTCGCGGTCTTCCGTAGCGCCCCCCGCTCACAGAGAGGAAATCAGTGCGGAGCCCCGCCGCGATTTACTCGTCGCGATCTTACCACCAGCGGGGGTGCGATCTGCAGCTCTACGCCGAACGCTGGACTCCGCTTTTCGCCTTCCAGGTTCCGCCGCTCCGACCTCCAGCTCCCTAATCGGACAGCGTCCCTTCAGGGCCGATGCACGGAGACTGCTGCATTTCAGCGAACAGCGTTTAAGCTAAAACGCATTTAAGCGAATAAATGGGGCCCTGTTCGGGCACCAGACGAAGAGGGTCCCCCGTGGAGAGTCGGCCAACTCACAACACCCACACCAATACGGCTACATGCCGCGCTCACTTCGTTAAACACACAGCTCATATATATAACTTAAACCGACCGCCCACCCGACTTTACACACAGGTGATTGGATAAGAGTCTCTGGCCACGTGGGGTCCGTGTCGCTGACTGGTGGGCACGCTGCAGGCGCCCGATCAGAGTGTGCCGATGCGAGGGTGCTGATTCCGCGGTTCCCGGGGCTTGCTCTGCACCTGGCTTCTGGTTCGTGCATAGCTTGCTTTGTTTCTCACCCTGCTTGTTCCCAGTGAACAGTGAATGCTGTACCACTTATCTAAAGGGTGACGCACCTACGTTTAGTTAAAAGTCGGGAGCTGTCCCAGGACCCTTATTGCCACATGACGGATGCACAGACTGCTAAGTCCCTGGGTTGGTTATCTTCAGAAGGGACATTTTGTCTTAGATTCCTGTTGCACACGCAATGTGACGAAGACAAAGACTTTAAACATGGCCACCGAGGAATAGACTCTGCAGGCACGAGATATGTAAATGAATTCCCAGAATTGTAATGAATATGTAAACCATTTCTTGGAAAACTAATGAATAGGTCTGAGTAGCTTGTATAAAGGGGGGACTGAGAAGTCCCCTCGGGGTGCATGACTTTGGCGGAGCGATCCCCCATGCACCCAGCGCTGCCGAATAAAGATAACCTCTGCTCACTCGAATTTTGGTGACTGATTCTTTAAATCAATTTGGTGACCCAGATGGGACCTCCTCTGCTCGGCTGCGGGACCCATTGAGAGCGGGGACTCCCTAGGGTACCCCCGGGGATTTTCCCGGAGGGGCTCCTCATCTCATCTGGATCACCGCAGGAGCAGACAAGGACTCCATCTTGCGGAGCAAAGGTACTATCTTTATTCAAGTATTATATTCTGGTATATTTTAAACAGTACTGTTTCGGATTCTGTTCTGGGACCGGTCCATCTGTAAGGCTGTCCGTAAGGCATAAGATCATTGTATACTTACGCAGGATGGCGTATGCCGGGTAGCTAGCACCCCAGGTATACATCTGATTCTGTTTTGGTACCTGTTCTGATATTAGAAAATATCGGAACTCTGATTCTGTTGGGTTTGGTACCTGTTCTGATATTGAAGAACTCTGAATCTGTTTTGGTCAGAAGACTTAAAAAAAAAAAAAAGTTACTAATAATTGTTATACTCACTTATGCTGGAAATGTGAGAACATCTCTGTATTAAATATATTGTAAATGTTGGTATATGGTTATTGTCTTGAATATCCGAGGGGTGAATGTGAACCTCTTTATGTTTTAAAGTGTATACGGTGTAAAGAATTATTGTATGTATGGTGGGAAGAGAAATTGAATGCCCTAACTGTAAGGTTTGGACGCCTTGGGGTAAGAGAGAGAGCTGTAAGTGAAATTAGAGTGGTCTGTGGCTGGGATAGTGATTGAGGTAATAGGGGGGAAAACAAAGTGGTGGAATAGTAAGGAAGAGTCTGTTGGGATGTGTTCTGAGTCACTGGAAGGAAATAGGAGGGCAACCTGGAGGAAGTGTGAACAGTTAATGTTAATCTTGAGGCGAGAGGAAAAATGGGATGAAGTAATGTGTGCAGATATGTTTGTGTGACAGGAGTGTGGGATTAACACCACCTGATCTTTGATTATGGCTCTAGAAAAGGATAAGGGAAAAACTGAGACCTAAACTAGAAAGATGTTCTTGTTGAATTTTTTTTTTTTTTTTTTTTTGGGGGGGGGGGGCGGGAAATGAGAGAGAGAGAGAGCTCAGGTTGTGGTTCCTTCTGTGGAGCAAAGAGAACGAAACACGTTGTAAGATAAAAACTTGTACTAATGTATGTAAGATCTGAAGGGGGGGGGGTGGTGGTGGTGATGGAGAATCAAAGACCTTGTGAAAGTGTTAGGGTATTGGGGTGAGTTTGTACAAAGCCCCGTAGCCCCTCGAAGGTGCGGCTGAGTCCTGCGGGACGCATGGCAGGGTGTTTGCTGTTTGCCTGCGAAGGCATGGTATGTAAGAACGCAGACTTAAAGCAACAAGGAGCAGATTTGCATTCAGGGTAAGAAAGAGTTAAAACAGAAGTGCTGTAGCAGAGGCAGGCTTGTGTAACCTGCAGAGCAGGAAGAGCATCTCCTGCCCCGAACCCTTCCGATGGTGAGGAGGAGGGGGTTGCTGTTGCTGACGATTGAGCAGAAGGACCTGACAATGTCACCCCGATTGCTGCAGCATTTGCAGCACAACAGGACCGGTAACGGCCCCTCTAGGGCAGGCAGCGGGTCTGAGGAGAGTAAAGGTGAATCTCTGATGGGGAAATCTAGATGTTGGAAAGTTGGTTGTGAATAGGACTGGATAAAGGTTCGAGTTGATTGTTATTAGGTAATCGTGATGTAGAAAAGTTGATAGAAGGAACAGGGAACACGTATAGAAGGTAAGAAGAGCTGGGCAGAAGTGAAAGAGTGAATCTCTCTCCTATGGGATCGGATCACTGTGCATATTGTAGGGCAAGTGGACACTGGAAGCGAGATTGCCCTGAGCTAAAGAACCAGCAAGGGGTTCTGGAGAACTAGGGACTAGGAAAACTGAGGTGGAATTTTTAGTGAATACAAACCCAACTTATTTGGTGTTAAACTTCAGTGAAAAGTATTTGTTACAGTTGTGGGGGAGCTGCTGGCCACCAGGAAAATATCCTGAAACCTTTAAAGTACAAACTAAGAAAACAGTAAGAATGCTAAATTCACCAAAATCTTTGTTGGGATGAGATTTATTAGAACATCTGGACGTTTAAAGAAGGAGAAATGAAACTAAAGGCTAAAAATAATCAATTAATTGAAATCTTGAGCTTATCTTTAATTCAACAGAAAAGTGGAAGAGAAGACCTCCCTGAAGTAAAAGAAATCTATAACCAGGTCTATCTGGAAATAAATTCCAGGTAAGGCAAAAAAAATTCTTTACCTGTTACAGTAAAAATGATAAGGGGAAGGCCTGTCTAGTTCAGGTAAAACAATATCCCTTGGTCAGCAAGGCTATGGGGGATATTGGCAGAAAAACTAAAATAAAATACACTCTGTAGTAGTTCTACTAATGTAAATCTGTGTGTTTTACCATGACTGTGACTTGTTATGGGATGTGCAGATGAAACTCTGCATTGACAACGAAGTACAAGGAATAAGGTTGGTCAGGTGCCTCCTACCATAGTCGAGGGCAAGACTGGGTTGGCCTCTGTCTTTGCCACCAAGAAGAATCTTGAGCTCCGCTGTTGGCTGCAACCCAGTAGGCGTTGAGCGGTGGGGACATGTGCCATGCCAGACCTTGATGTGAGGAATGGCCCCCTCTGTTATAAGAGGGTCATCCAGGAAGGAAGAACATAAGATGGCCCATTGAGGCACTGATTTGGAGATTGGAAACCGCCTGGCTGACCACGAGGCCAGACGAGCAGCAGAGAAAGTAGGAAAAGAGGAATTATATCCTTAACGCCAGACGATAAAATCCAAACTGTAAGTGCAGATCAGGAACCAAACTATTCTAAAGAAGACCTAAAGCTAATTCAGGACATGAATGGTAAAATAAAATTAAATAAGTGGGCTTATTTGGCAGATGGCTGTATAGTGGTACCATCCAATTTAATATGGACCACAGCCCTAACAGAATATAATAAGACTCATTGGGGAGCTGATACTTTATAAAAAAGGCTAAATCAAAAATTGATAGGGCAAAACTTATACAGTACAATAAAGCAGGTGACACAGCAATGCGAAGTGTGTTTACATAATAATCCCAATGAAACAAATAGAATAAAACTAGTGAACATTAGTAGACGAAATTATCCAGGATAACAGTGGCAAGTTGATTTTTCTGAACTCCCAAGAAAAAGGGGGTACCGGTATTTATTAGTTATGACTGATACATTTTCAGGTTGGCCAGAAGCTTTTCCTTGTCAAACAAAGCAAGAGAGGTAACGAAGGGATTGTTGAATGAGATTATTCCCCGTTTTGGGGTACTGGCAACAATCTCTTCTGACAGAGGCTCACACTTTTGTGACAAAACAATACAACAAGTGAGTACAGTGTTAGGAATAGATTGGCAATTACACACTCCTTATAGGCCTCAAGCAAGTGGACAAGTGGAAAAAATGAACCGTTTAATTAAAAACAAATAGCAAAAATAAGGCAAGAAACAACTCTAACTTGGCTACAATCTCTCCCTTTAGCGTTATTAAGAATCCGAACTAAGCCAAGAACAAAGGAAAATTTAAGCCCTTTCGAAATATTATACAGGAGACCATACCAGTTACAATTTGCTGAACAAGATCTGAGACAGCTGGGAGAGGGATATTTGTGTGAATATGTGAAGGCCCTCCAGGGACAATTAAAGGTTATAAATAAACAAATATTGGGAGCAAGGGCCAGGGGGTTAGATCAACCAACCCACTCCTTTAAAACTGGTGACTATGTGTATATAAAGACTTTTTCAGGGAAACCTTTAGAAGAAAAGTGGGAATCAGGTGCTGCTGACAACCTTCGCCGCTGTCAAGATAAGAGAACAACCAGCCTGGATTCACTACTCTTGGATAGAGAAGGCTCCTGAGAAATCATGGGCTGTCACCTCAGCAGGACCCGTGAAACTACGATTTATTAGATCATAATTGTAATAGTAATAATTTTTTTAATTTTAATAACTTCTTGAAACACAATGGACTGTCAAAAGGACCAGGGGTATTTGTGTAGAGTTATTCTGATCTTAATTGTAATAACTGTAGAGATGTTAGAAACTGAAACATGGGTAAACAATACCCGTCTTCAACACTCCAAAGAATTGTTAATGCCACGGAAGCTAAGGAATGCTGGATATGTACCTCTCTTCCTAAGGGAGGCCTGATAACACCCCTGTATGGGGTGGCCTCCCAAAACTGGAATTATCTAGATGGCAAATGGCCTACATGGCCAGACTTTCGGAATAAAACAAACTATGGTGGGGGATATTACCTATTTGATAATAAAACTTATAAGTTGGGTGGCAGATTTGATTTACAAATATTAAACCTAACCACCACAGTAGTTACGAAAAGTGATAATAACTGTCATTAGAAAGCTAAAACAAGACAGGAGGAACATGTCCTGGAAACCCAGGACAAAATACTTGTTCCCAATCTGATGGATGGAATGATTAAACAGACATCCATAAGATATGGAACACGGTGCAGATCCTGCATGAAATTACTAAAGACAATTTCTCATGGAGTTTTGAAACTATATGGAACAAACTGACTTCGTGGTTACCTAACTTGGAATGGTTAAAGCATGCTTTTGTTATAATACTTATTGTAATAGTTTTAGGAATAATATGTATATTACTTCAATGTTTTGTTTGGTGCTGTCAAAGAATGATCATAAGGCATAATGATTTTTGTAGTTGCAAAAGAATTTGCAGAAGTTATTAGAAAAGGGGGGAATGAATAGTGAATGCTGTACCACTTATCTAAAGGGTGACGCACCTACGTTTAGTTAAAAGTCGGGAGCTGTCCCAGGACCCTTATTGCCACATGACGGATGCACAGACTGCTAAGTCCCTGGGTTGGTTATCTTCAGAAGGGACATTTTGTCTCAGATTCCTGTTGCACATGCAACGTGGCGAAGACAAAGACTTTAAACATGGCCACTGAGGAATAGACTCTGCAGGCACGAGATATGTAAATGAATTCCCAGAATTGTAATGAATATGTAAACAATTTCTTGGAAAACTAATGAATAGGTCTGAGTAGCTTGTATAAAGGGGGGACCGAAAAGTCCCCTCGGGGTGCATGACTTTGGCGGAGCGATCCCCCATGCACCCAGCGCTGCCGAATAAAGATAACCTCCGCTCGCCTGCGTATTGCTGACTGATTCTTCAAATCGGTAGCAAGTCTGGTACTGCCTCTGTCTAAATAGAGGACACCATGGTCAACTCAATGTCTTTAATCAGCATTATGTAAAACAAATCCGGGAAAATATAAATTATTTACTAAATTTTTCCTTTTCCTGTGTTTTCTGTTTTTTTAATGATGAAAGCTAGATTTATATACACCATTTACTTTCCTTTATAAAGGTTGCTTCCAGTTTGTTAGGCTAAACCACAAGCAGCCAGAATATGAGAGAATGGGGACTTCCCGATGATGACAGCTAAAAATTTAGTTAACAGAAAATTAGTTAAGTGAACTGTCACTCAGTCTGTCTCTTCATTCGTTAAGCTAAGACAGAACATACTGATAAGCAGCTTTTTTTCCTCTTATTAACTCATAGGATAGTGGTACATTATTTAACTTTTCATTAGCCCAATACTGTACTTTTGTGATAGAGTCTACGGTATAAACCAAATTTTCCACTCTACATGTTTAAGGGGTTAAATTCTATGGTGGAAAGATTCTAGACAGCAACCTTAATCCTAGAAAAAAAATATCTAAGCTTAAATTAAGCTCTGAAATTCACAGTTAAGGTACCTAAACAACATTTGAGCTTCGTAATAATGAGTATTAAGTCTACTATAGTAGCAGCTACTAAGAAGTTTCAAATGCTAGGCCAGGTACTTACCTGTCCAAAAAAGGTTGTTAGACAATTATTTTTAAAAATCTTTGTTTACATTGAATGCCATTAATTACCACCTTCTTCTGCAGATATACTTCATGAAACTAAAAAATGGATTAACCATTCCTGCTCAGCATTAGTCACTTGTCCAAAGGAAGATGAATACAAATTCCATGTTATAATCTTAATGAAGAAAAAAATTATATGGATTTATGGTCAACTGTCAATTCCCATCTTTATTAAAAGATATGAGAAGGAACAAACAGATAACATTTAAGATGTTATCAGTTGTAATCCCGTACACTCCATACAGCCCCTTGGGGTGGGGGATGGATGTGGGGGAACAAATGTTTTCCTCTAAGGTGCAATTTCAAAGAGGGAACAGCCCTTATTAACCATTAATCAGATGGCGTAAAACCAGCCTAGATAAAACAAACATTACTCACATCACCAGCCTAAAAATCAAGTTATAGAATCATAATATCTAAGGGGTATTAATTTTTATTAATGAGAATGTTCTGATAACAGGCCAGACTGACAGAAACCAACGCCTAGGCTGGCAGACACACGGTAATTCAGACATGCGCCCAGGCACCAAGCTACTCAAGGGGCTGTTCTTTTGTCTCAGTATTTTGACATGCTGTTGGAACTGAAAGTAGTCTTAAGTGGTGGTAATGGCCAATTTCTTAAGAATTTTTCTTTCATTATTACATCTCAGCATTTCCACCCTACCAGAATTAAAATGTACGATACGAGGCTGTTTCTGCAGGTACATACTTCTTCCATATCAAAAAAGTACTGCACAGATCATGTTTTTAAGGCATTACGATTATTGGAATGAAACTATCTTAAAGCCTTGTCCTCTCCCATATTTACTTTTCAATCCAGGCCTAACTCTTCTTTCCTTATCTCCAAGACACCATCGATATGCATTTCTATGCGTTTGGCATATTCCAAGCACAACACTCTCCAAGCTGCTTGTACCTCTCTACTGCACCGCCAGCAAGGGGATATATTATTACATGAGCTCCTATCCTCACCACTGCCAGGTGAAGCCGAACCACCCCATAATTCTGCCATAAACACCAACACCCCTGTTACTTTCCTGAAAATGCAAAATATTTATATCTTGTCACCTGTAACTTGCAAGGTACTTCTAAATGCTGCACTGCGTATTTACTTATATATTGTACCTATGAACATGTCTACCTTTACATGTAGCACTTCCAATTTATATTCACAAGGTTTTGTATTTCTTTCGTGTTAGGTCATTTCTCCCTGTAAATACCAAGAAAATGTTACATTCCAATACTACCTTCCTAAGTCTCCAATATTTCTCCCAAGATAATACCATGTACATCATTATTTCTTCACACACATTATTAATGAAATTACAAAATCAAAAGAAGGTGAAACTTTTCTGCTTCTTTAATTACCAATAACATATTTTTCATCACCATGTTGACTAGGCACAAAGAACGTGCCTCACCATGCTAAACACTATGCAACAAACAGGTAATCCCTGGAATAAAGCAATCAGTATACACCAAGATAACAAATGGATACAGACCAACACATACACACACACACACAAATCTTTGAAAAGTGTACTTTATATTTTTTTGTATATCAGCACATCACTAGTCTGAGATACCAAAATTCACACATACAGAAACAGAGACCCAAGAGCAACTATTATGTGAACTTGCAGCTTATCTGTTGCCACACTGCATTGGCCTACCTACATACACTCACTTTTTTTTGAAGAACAACTAAGGAAATCTGCCTCATATTTGTAAATGAAGAATTCAGCAATCAGACACCTTTGTTATGGCACTTGCCGACTATACAGGTGAAATAACTTCCCATCCACCTTCACACAAACTGTTTAACATTGACTTTCGTCTGATGTTAAAACCCAAAAGAAGCGAACAACCCTTACAGGCACTTACTGTCTTTACAGATGGATCAGGCAAATCACATAAATCTGTTCTCCTATGGTGGGATGATCAACAGAGACAATGGGACTCGGACATAGAGACAGTCTCCGGTTCACCTCAAATAGTACAACTGAATGCAGTTGTTCGCGTTTTCCGAAAATGGAACGTACCACTCAACCTTGTTACTGATTCCACTTATATTGCAGTTGTTGTTACACAAGCCGAAGCTTCTGTGCTGCGGAATGTTTCACATTCACAACTCTTTACCCTGTTACAGGAACTTATTTCCCTTTTGGACTCTCGATCTGCGCCTTATTTTGTTATGCATATTAGGTCTCACACCTCACTACCTGGTTTTCTTGCAGAAGGCAATTGACGAGCTGATCTATTGACGTTACCAGTTCAAGTACTGCCAGACTGGATTGCACAAGCTAAACTAAGTCACTCTTTTTTCCATCAAAATGCTGGAGCTCTTAAACAACAGTTTGACCTTACTTCTCAACAAGCGTCAAATATTATTGCTGTCTGTCCTGATTGTCAAAAACATTCTTTCCCATCAATTGCTGCAGGAGTTAATCCTAGAGGATTACAAAGCCTACAGTTATGGCAAACAGACGTCACACATTATTCTGAATTTGGTAACCTTAAATATATCCACTCTTCCATTGATACATTTTCAGGTGCCTTGTTTGCCTCTTGTCACGCAGGAGAAAAGGCACGAGATGTTCGTAGACATTTAATGCGTGCTTTTGCTACTTTGGGTATTCCCTCAAAGATAAAGAGAGATAATGGTCCAGCTTATGTTTCAACAACTATAAAAACCTTTTTTGCCCTATGGGGTATAACTCATATTACTGGCATTCCTCATTCCCCCACCGGTCAACCTCTCATTGAACGGTCTCATCAGTCTCTAAAACGTCTATTGCAACAACAAAAAGGGGGAATGGGAATGGCTATTCCAGAGGAACGGTTACAGAAAGCATTGTATGTTTTCAATTTTTTAAATTGTTCTTTAATAGATAACAACCCACCGACAGTTCGACATATTACTGCAAATACCTCCTTCGAGGCACGGGTTAAAGCCCCAGTATTGGTCCGAGATCCAGAAACAGGTACAATTATGGGACCATATCCTCTTGTTACATGGGGAAAAGGTTATGCTTGTGTCTCCACAGAAAAAGGACCCAGATGGATCCCAGCAAAGAATGTACGACCTTTCCGTGAACCTTTACTGCAGACAACTGATACCGACACCGACCCTACAGAATGAAATAAAAACTGCGTGAGGATTTCTGTTTTGCATTAATGTCAGATACCCAAATTCAGGATATAGAATTTAGATTTCACTTTTTACAGCGCTTAGAACGAACACTATCACCCTGGATTAAACCACTTAACAAAGGTAACACATTTGGACCAGACCAGATCCCCAACGCACTGGCGGCACCGCTAGCAGATATTATCTTCCTTTACATCGACTTTCAACGACACTGTCATGAGCCAGATTGGACAGCATCTCGATTTCTACAGTTATGTTGCTATGAACATGGACCATCTTGTCGACCTTGGATCAAGATTCATTGTGAACTCTGTGATCACGATCACTGGCAAGTTGTAAGACTAAGGCACAGATGGGGTCATTGGATGTGTTCTGAGTGTAATAATCAAATATTAAGGTTTAATCATATACAGTGGGCTGAACGTTTTATGGGAAAACCTCTTTTGGAAATAGAGGGAGTTATAGGGTTAGGTTCTGAGATTTTGCCAAACTTAGTTTTTGCAGATTTTTTATCATTGATTGAAAGTCTAGAAGTACGGGCTATTGCACGGTTGTTGTTTCAATATATTGTATTAGCAAGCAGAATTTATATTATTAACAAGAACATTACTGTAGGATTAGAGTGTGGACAATCAATTGCAGTGCCTCGGTCATGGACAGTACGACCAGAAGAATGGCTGGTTGTAAAAAGACGATGGAAAAAGAAAAGGAGAAACAAGCGTTGTCAGTAATATGGATAAAGATGTTCACATCTGGACCTTGGCCTATTGAAGGTGGCTCTTATCCCCCTTTTCTACCAAAGGTAAATATTTGGGTCACGTTGGCGAACTTGACTGGACAGCATACTCTGTGTCTTGCTATGGCCACTCCGGATCAGCCTTTTTCCACGTCTTGTGGGCTTACCATTAGATGAATGGCCTATACCTAGGGACCTTCAAAGTCTTTTTCCACCCAAAAATGTATCAAAAAATGTGACAGACAATTGGGATGTATGGACACCCCATCTCCCACTGGCCACTTTGGAACCACAAAAAATTGAACTCCTTGGTTCAGTAAAAATGGATTTTTGCATAAAATTTAACTACACGGGAAAGAATCAGTCTAGGGCATGGGACATTTCCCCTATTCATCCTGTTTTTAGAAATGCAAGTATCTGGTGTAATTACACTGCTAGCGACTTGTCTAAATCTAGCAATGCTCCGCTCTCACTACCTGCTGGAGTATTTTTTATTTGTGGGGATCGAGCATGGCCTGTCATTCCTTCTCATATAAAAGGAGGTCCGTGTAGCTTAGGGCGACTTTCCGTCCTGACTCCTAACACATCTATGATTTTACAACATTGCTACTCTCGAAGGACAAAGCGTGGCATTCATACATTTGCCTCTGATTGTGATGATAACATGCAATTTTGGTCCTTTGGCCAATGCTTTACTGCATCTCTTTTGTTGCCTGGAGCTGCTGCAGGAAAGGCTCTGGCAACATTAGATAAGCTTGGCTGTTGGCTTGCCAAACAAACTAATGCCACAAGCAGTGCCCTGTCTGGTCTTTTATTAGATGTTGATAGTGTTCGCCACGCGACATTACAAAATAGAGCTGCAATAGATTTTTTGCTTCTGGCACAAGGTCACGGTTGTGAAGAGTTTGAAGGGATGTGTTGCATGAACCTTTCAGATCATTCGGAATCAATTCATGCTAGCATCCAAAGATTGAAGGATGGAGTTTGTCATCTTCAACAAAGTGATACTGGGGATTGGTTAGATAAACTGTTTAGTGGTTGGGGCATTTCAGGATGGTTAAGAAGTTTAGTGAAGATGATTATATATGCTTTAGTTGCTTTTTTGTTTGTTTTATTACTTATACCTTGTCTTTTACAATGCTTATGAAAATTAATAACTCGTTCAATTTCAAGAGTTCTTTTTGTGCAACAGGAAGGGGGAGATGCAGGACAAGGCCTCAAGGACAGGAGTCCAAGTACTGATAGCCTGATGAATAGAGACTTGTTAGAACTTGTAGGGCACAAGCCCTGGGAACCAAGGAGCAAGCTAACTGCAGACTCTTGAGCCGTTGCAGTTGAGATGGCAACCAGATGGACAAAGAGGAAGAAGTAGCCAGATAAGGGAACGGATAGTGCTGATAAGGAACTTTGTTAATTAAGAAAGTCACGTAGGAAGAAACCCCCTAATCTTTGAATAGAAATTGTTGCTATGACAAGGTAAACTAATCAGTTCCTATTGTTTAAACGGTGTGCCTTAAATGTCAACCAATCAGTGTTTTTTACGCTTAAGATTTAAGCAATCAGTGTGTAATATGTAGAAGGTAGAAACGTATATAACTGTAAGAAAATCACTAATAAACCGACAACTTGCTTGCATCAAGCTGTGTCCCGTCTCTTCATTCGCCGCAGTTTGGATTTTTTTTTATTTTCTTTTTTCAGTTCAATAACTGAAGAATCGACGACTAATTCTACCTTCTGAGGACTAGACTAATCTATAACCTGGTATTATACAACTGGAAAAATGAAATGTGTGCATCTGCCTTAAAGTGTCTTTCAGTTCATTTTATCGTATCATGGCAGCATATGAACTTAAACCAAAACAGTTAGTGCCTGACTTTTTTTCTTTTACAAAACAACATAGCACAATTCTTTAGCTATGATTCTAAACAGCGCTTCCTAGAATCACTGAAAAAAGGTACCACAGTTTAAAAAAAAATATTTGAAAGGCTATCTTGAAGTAAAGGGGTCTTCAAAGCTTTCACTGCATTAGCTTGAACCTTAAGAAACCGTTTCCTGAACTATCTTGACTAAAAAATTAGATCAGTTTTAATTTCTATTCTCCTGAAGAGGCAGAAAGAAGACTAATGCAGGTCTCAGCTGTTACCACCAGACAAACTTCACCTTTTTTTTCTTTCATCAGCTTTTGAGTGCTTGAATCCTCGACATAGTCTTCACTGATCCAACTTAATTCTCTCAAGAACAATGTCCTCCACTCTCACATCTTGCTAACTCCTCTCCTTGGAGAGACAGGAAAAGGAATATAGTGCACTGAGGTAGCCTTTCAAATTATTTCATAATAAAAAAAATAATATTGGTGTGAGGCATTAAAAAAAACACGTTTTCATTAAGTACCCTGCTTCATTTACAAGAACGTAGCTTCCTTTTGATACTGGCTTTTTGGCCATTTGCAACTGAACACTTGGAAAGAGAAATCTGGACAATTGCATTCCTAAACAATATTCTTTTTCATTTTGCTTTCAAAAGGTGTCTCCGGATTGGAGAAGTTAGAGTTCAAAGTTATAATGAACGCTCCTGATAGTTTGTAAAAATTTCATTATTATCCCAAATCACATCAGCCACACTTACATTTAGGAATCCCATTTGAAGACCGCCACGTAAACTTAAGCATGTTTTCCTGAGGCATTGCCTAACTACATAACAAACACCGCTATCATATGCAGTTCAGTGTAATACCGTGTTTCTTGTGGTTTTGGCATTTCAGCACTTGTTCATTAGGAAATTCAAACCCCACTGCCATTAGATGCTACAAGATAGAAGAATGCAGTTTAGTTACACTGTGAGTGACAGACAATTTTTGATGTCTTGATTCTCTGTTACTAATCTGTCAAATGAAGCATAATGTAGAACTCCACAGTACATCACGGTACTTCAGTGATTTCGTTTATCATAAAACCCCCATTCATTGCTTTAAAACACATTCTATACATAGCTTTTTAGAAAACCCGTGGTTTGAAACATGACATTATGAGAAAAGAAAAAGCTAATTAGACTTCATGTTAAAGTAAGCATCTTTAATGAAGCCAGTTTAAAAGTTTTCCCTTGTGTGGATGTTGTGATCTAGTTCTATCTCAGTCAGCTCGTAAGGTAGAAGAGAGAAATCATAATTTATGATGCCAAATTACAGAAAAAGGCATAGCTTGGTCCTAAGACAAAAGTCCCACATATGAATAGTAAAGGTCACAAGTTTAATTCTTTTAATGAAAAAAATTAAAATTACGATAAAAGGAATAAAGATCATGCTAGACTGACAAGAAACTTTCAACCTCCAGAGATTCTTGAATGTTTTAAAATTTTCACTTCCACATAACCAAACCATGTGACCTCTTTCCCTCTCATCTCAGGAGCTACACAACCATCATTAAACACACCCTAACTCATTGCAGGGGACACTACTTCCACCTGAAGGGACAGAGTGCTTTTATACAAGTGGTTCTGTTAAGGACACACAAATCAGCATTCTCAGAAACTCCAACTACCCTTGCAGTCTGCATCCTGTGAAAGTAGTACCTGGAGTGTCATGTACCTCCAACAGTGCTGTGCAGAAACAACACTCCAGGAAACCTCAGTGTTGTACCAGCTGCCTCGTGGCTTCCTGCTAGCAGATATCCAACAGATTCTTTCTAGCATCAGCAGGCATAGGATTCATGGGAAGAAAAGCAGAGAAAGGTGTATTTCCATAAACCTGTTTCTCCTGCATACTCTTTTTATGCATTCATAAAGAAGTCAGATCATGCACAGGAACGACCACAGAATTCGGAGAAGAGGGTGGAATACATGAAAATAAAGATGCTTTACTATGTCTAATATTGCTTTCCTTTTCATTGAAGGCTTATAAATACTGTCCCATCTACTCCAATAATACTCAGAACTAAAACACTACCTTTTAATATATTCAACATACATTTCATTATGCAGACATGATATATTCTAAATTAGTATTTCTGAGAAGCCAAAACAATTGTGACTGTGCATAGTTGGACTTCGTAGCTTGGCTCCATGAGAACTGAATGGCTAAGTGGTTTTGTTCCATCCGTATCAGGGAAAAGATTCATTACACCATCTCTGCTCCTACTGAGGTTTCAAGTACATACAGAAGCCATCCATGACAACAGCTAACTGCTTTCCAGAGCAACGAGAAATTTTATTTGCAATGAAACACCTCAATTCACAAGAGATAGCCAGATATTTAGGGATCATAGAGAATACTATGCTGGATCAGGCAAGGTCCCACATGTGATCAAGTGGATTACTGCAAAAGCTTCCCCAAATGCTCCAGCATATTTGGTCTGGGCCTGCACTTTGGCCTCCCTCCATGACTCTTCTTTACACATACATCATCTTTTCTCTAGGCAAGTACACTTGCATTTCATGCAGCTTTGCTGGACGTTTAGCTGTTTGACTACATTTTACATAGCGCTTTAAAGGATTTCTCCATCATAATATAAAAAGATGACATCTGGAATAAAATATATAAGTCTCAAGTGGAAGTACTGACTGTAACAGAAACCGTCTAAATATTAGCAAGTTTCCTATTTATTTTATTAGCTTTCCCCATATTTAACAAATAGAAAGTTGACTTCCTTGAGCAAGAGAAACAAATGATACCATCTTTTGTAATCAGGCAACCTTCTGATTTCTAGAGTTCTCTGTAAACACAAGAACATTAAATTATCTATGGATCAAATTAAACTAATGACATCCAAGAGGTCTCTGAAGTTTTTCTTGCCCAACAGACATGTATTTATTTACACTTCAACATTCAGTTTTAGAATTTCCTACACTATGACAAATTATCCTCATTGTTTAACTTCAAATATTACCCACTACAGAAGAAGAAATCCATTAACCAAACACTGAAACTTTATGAAGACTACTGACTTCATTGCATACTGTGTAGCTACAGAAATCCATTGGCTTGCAGACTTCCAAATGCAGCTCTGAAACTTGCATGACAACGTATATTTATTTCTTCTATACTATCGAAACAATTCCAAACATGCACACATAAAAATTACGTGCAGAAAGAAACCAGTGAACACACAAAAAATTCCCCAATTAATTCAATGGGCCAAAGGTTTCATTGTACTTCTTCAATAGACTTGTCCACTAATTAAGAAGCACAATAAAAAGACAGAAGACAAGGAAAGGGAATGGAGGGAGGAGAGGAGGAGGAGGAGAAGAAGGAAAAGAAAAAAGGAAAAAGAAAGAGAAAAAAAGGCACGAAACCCCTCAACAACAAGGTACACAGTGCATGGGGTGAAAGGCTGGATGAATGGCTCAAGGAGTTAGTAGTGCACGGGGCAATACCTGACTGGTGACCAGTCCCCAGCGGTGTTTCTCGGGGCTCAGTTCTGGGGCCAGTTCTCTTCAATATTTCTATCAGTGACGTGGATGCAGGATTTGCAGAGGGCTCTGGATAGACCGGGGCAATGGGCAATCATCAGTGGCATGACATATAACCAGACCAAATGCTGGATCCTGCACCTGGGAGGGAGCAAAGCCGGCCACAAGTACAGCTTGGGAGAGGAGTGGCGGGAGAGCAGCCCTGCAGGAAGGGCTCTGGGGGTGCTGGCTGACAGGAGGCTCAGCAGCAGTCAGCAGTGTGCCCTGGCAGCCACGGGGGCAAACCCCACCTGGGGTGCACCAAGCACAGCATCACCGGCCCGTCCAAAGGGTGATCATCCCGCTGCGTTTAGTGCTGGGGTGGCCTCACCTTGAGCACTGTGTGCAGGGCCCCCCCATTTAGGAAGGCTGTTAAGGTCCTTGATTGTGCCCAAAGTAGGGCTGGAAGGCATGTCCCATGTCCTTTGTGGAGTGGCTGAGGACTCTGCGTTTGTCTAGTTTGGAGAGAAGGCAGCTGTGGGGTGACCTCGGTGATCTCTACGGCTGCCTGAGGAAGGGACATGGAGAAGGAGGTGCTGAGCTGTTCCCCCCGGTGCCCAGTGCCAGGATGCCTGGGAATGTCTCAAAGCTACATTGAGAACACAAAGAGGGTGGTTAAACCCTTGAACAGGCTTCCTGGCCAAGTGGACATTACCCCATTCCTTTCAGTGATTAGGAGATATTTGGATAACGCCCATTAATATATACTACCATTATATAACACCATGCTTTGCTTTTACTCATCCCTGAAGTCATCAGGCAGTTCAGTGAGATGGCTGTTGTAGGTACCTTGCAACACAACTAGTGCACTCCCATGCCACTCCATTCCTTGTTCTCACCACGAGTTCAATCACAACGAGACTGTTAGTTCCCTAAAATGCCAGGGGTTTCTTGGCTCCGTAAACACTTTCAAGGACACAAATCAGAAAGGTGACAAGTAGAAACAGGACTTTTTTCTTTTGAAGCTGCTTTGAAGCACGTGTTCACAAGCATTAAGACAATGCACATGTGTAGCCAGGAGCAGGCTGGTGCATCCCTCGGTTCAGCTGGAAAAGCCATCCCTTGCAGCCTGGCACAGGAAAGGCACAGAGCCACAGAGAGGAGCAGCAGGGACACAGGCCAGGAGGGATGCCAAAGATGGAATCCAGTTTTAGAAGCTCTTCTAATACGCACCCAGTACTTCTTCTATGCTCTAATTGTGTATGATAGCATTTGATGTTATATAAATCCTTAATGGTACTGAACAAAGACTGGGTTATAAGTGGAAACACAGAACACATTTTCATGGATGTGAAATGAGTTCATTGTGATGGGAGCAATTAAAATGCATTTCAGATGAAACTAATGGCTGGATGCTTACAGTCTTATATTTTAGACTGCTTTCCCTCATGAATTTATTTTGGTATATTTTCTTATGGTGCTATAGATAAGGATTCATTTGGCTTGCATGTGCATCTTATCCCTATTTCCATAAGCATTCCATTAGTTAATAGATACTGTAATGCTTGTTACTCCTCTCCCTCCTCCCTGCTGTTTGTGGACTATTTCTAACGCATGGTTTGTCTCTGTTGCTATTATTTTGCTTAATTTAGCGTAGCACAGAGACTCTGCAAGTGGAAAATGATTTCTTCTTCCTTGGGCCTTAGCATATAGGATCCTGAATCATGTTAATAAACTAGAAGTATTGTGATTAGATTCTGCTGATGGATACAAGCTCCCCTCCTGCATATGTTTCAAAAAAGTAGTCATTGGATGTATCTTTGGCAGGTATTTAGAAGTTGAATTCACCTGGGGACAGAGCTGGAGATGATTTTCACAGAAAGCTCGTTGTTTGCACAGAGTACAGGGTTAGATTCTAGATTCTCCTCTAAATGTATAAGACTATTATTTCAGGAACAAATTGTACTTGTTAGTATGTATTTATATTATAATAAAAGAAATATATACTGTAATTGCAGGTGTTTGCCCTAGCTTCTAGATTTAAAAGACCAATTAAGCAGCACACAAAATAATAACTTACTGAAGATTTCTTTAAGGAATAGTCAGTTCCAGATATTTGCATTTTTAAGCTTCTTAGAAATGGTTGGGTGTATTTTGCAGATACCTTTCCACATTTTCACCTTTTATATGGAAAGATAAATTGGCTTAGAAACTCCTTCTAAGCCAGCTTTTTGGGCTGGAAAGTAGGTTTCTTGAGACATTCTGAGATGGGTTGTTTGTGGGGTTTTTTTTGTTTTTTCTTTTTTTTTTTTCTTTAAGTGAGAGAAAGAAACAACAAAGCATTTTAAGCTAGACAGTAACAAAAAATTGCACCGCAGTGTATGCGTAACACCTGTAATAGTTTGTACATATAGTACAGCAATGAGTTGTGTGTTCATAGGGAAGAGGCCAATACATTTTCTTTCTAAGCTACGTATTCTTGGTTTCAGTCTATAGCTTCTAAGCTAAGGAACTAATTTTTCATACCTGTTTTTTTTTTTTTATTTTTTTTCCCCACCCCGGAGGATTGCCTTATTTGCTAAATATGACACCTTATTCAACTCACAGCACCGCTCCAAGTGCTCATATGGCTTCTTCCACCACAGAGCTTTCGATATAAATTTTCCATTATGGTGCCCACACAAGCAAATGAAAAAAATAAAAATAAAAATAATCTACATTTTTGTATTCCTCAGGAAGCAGAATCCTGGTTGTATTGAAGCCAGTGGTAAAACCTCTATAGATTTCCTGGGGTCAGGATAGCATTTGTGGCCTTGACCACCGGTGCTTTTCTAGGTTGAAACATTTCTGTTACAACTTTCAGATGTTCAACCAACCACTTAGAATAGACTAGCCCTTTTGTATAAAATTGCATCAGAGAGAACAGAAAATTCAGAAAATAGTGCAGCAACTCAACTTTTTGCACCTTTTTGTCTCTTGGGGATCATGGCATTTTGCAAAATCATTCCTGCTCAGGGATAAATTGATCAATTAACATATTCAAACAAATCAGAATCAAAGCTGTTTATGGATCTATTCATAGCAAGTAATTAAGTAGCCATCTGAACTATAGCTTTTGCTGCTTTTAGTTATGCATTTCCTGATAAGGTAAAGTCATATACAATTGCACTAATATATGTTCTGCTGCTAATTATAGCTTAAATAACTTTTTTGTATACAGTGTAAACTGCATCAAAATGCAGTGCTTGAGGGAAGTCTGCACATTAATAAACCTGTTTTGTTGTGGGGTTTTTTTGGCTTTGGGCACAGTGGTTAAAGAATTCTCATTGCCATATCCTTTGAGAACCACACTTGAAGATTAGTCTGTACAGGCTAAGAATTCTCATTCTTCTATTATGAGTTTTAGACTTTGAGTCTTTATTCCTCCAGGTCCATGTCTTTTTTTTTTTTTTTCCTAATCATGGGCTTTCATCCAAGAAAAATAAGATGTACATCCCAGAGAACTGATTAAAATCATTTCCAACAATACATTGAGAGTGATTTTACAGGTCACAAAGCCATTGACTTTCCACTCAGTCTGAAGGAAGCCAGTAATAAGATATTCCCTGTAAATTAAATCATAAGGGACTTCTGAAAACATACCCAAAACCAAGAATCTTGTAAGACTATAGGGTAATTCAGGTTTGAAGGAACTGCAGTAGGCCATCTACTCCACTGTTCTGCTCAAAGCTGGATGAACAGTCCTTGTCTAGTAGTAAGTAAAGACTATCTGAAATTCAATTTTCCTTCCTTGCAGTTTTGGATTTTTTTGGGGTTTTGGTTGTTTGGGTTTTTTTTTTTTATTATGATTATTTTGAACTTGCAGCCCAATATATTTAAATTATGTTTGGAGCTAGGGATCTGTTTACAAGCCGTAACAAAGGATGATTAGAAAAACAAAATTAGTCAAAATAGTTTGGAGACTTTCTTAAGAAAGTGCAAAACCAGACACCTCTGTGAAAATACACAATGTTATCACAATAAACAATAAAGATCAGATCCCAGCCCCTATATGATACCTTTTTTTCATAGTGAGTTCATCAGATAAACCTCCAAAACACAGCAGAATGCATATGAACTTGAGAATGCATATGTAATTACTAACGTATGTGTGGCTGTTTGAGGTATGAAAGTCCAAAATGCATCTTCTTCCAGGAGTATGTTTGAGTATGTTTTTTTAGTGTGCTTTTTATGTGTGTATGCTTGATGTTATTTATCAAATCAGACTGTTAAAATATTTCTCTGAATTGTCTCTGAAACAGAGTGCCTGAAATAGCTTCCCCTTTTCACCTTGTGAATAATTCTGCATGTTTCCCCTACTTCTCCACATTTTCTGCATAGTATAGCCCATTCTTTCCTTGAATCCCCTTCAATATTTTCATACTCTGCCTGCATACGTTTGCTAATGTTAAACTATGTCGCTTAGAGCAGCCAACATTGCCTAAGCGCGTACGAGGATGGAGTTCTACAAAAAGTTAGAGTATGCAGGAAGTATAACATATTTAGAATCAGGTTCACTACCATCATTGCTATTATAATCTGGGGGAGTGCCTTGTCCCCTTGAACTTTTGTGCCTATATGTGCTTGTGATATAAGCCGTATGTACCTGTAGATTTCTTTGTGGAAATATATATGTGTGTATGTGTAATAGATATGTATATATTCCACATATATATATGTGGAAATCTATATAGGTATTTCTATAAAGGGGGTGGCCTCCAGGTAATGATCACTTCCTCCTGGAAGGGATTACTTCAACAAGATCCTTTTCCAATGTACCTCTTTAAATATTTTGTTATGTGAGAAGATGAAAAAGATTAATTTCCTGTTTTCTGTAAGGTAGACATATTTTACTGCAAAGGCATATGGACAGTAACTTCTGTTGTCAAGGAATGTGTGTTGCCAGCATAAATTATTCATGATCACTTCCTTAAATTGTTGGAATAAGGAGTGGGAAAAATATTTCACTTGATTGATAGGATTAGGAATAAAAAATCAAGAACCGTATTTTCTGGAAAAATGGATCTGTAGATTTAAAAAAGAAAAAGAAAGGATGCTTCCCGTATCTACTAGTGGAAATTTAACTTTGTATCTAGGCATTTGTTGGCCTGTACCACGATGAAGATGGAGCTGCTAACAAGGTGCAAAAGATTGAAATGCAGTTCAGCATTTCAGAAGCAGCAGCTAAAGATCTGGAATCAGTTACCAACGTAGCTGTTAAACTATAATGAGTTTCAGAAAGTGGCAGCTGATTAGTACACGCCGCTCTCTCTGTTACCCTAGAAAATACCCATTACGCTGGTTTCTGTTGGAAGTGTACCCCAACACTGCTTTGCAGAAATAGCCGGGATGTTCGGGTAGTCAGCATGGACTCTGTAAAGCAAACACAAACTCCACAACTCATCCTGGGGTTTCACCTGCAGCTTGTTAAGGTCCTGTGCATTGCCCCAACAGCAATGATGAGGCTTGGTTTAAACTACAGGTATGCAATTAGGTACACGTGACTTATAGGATAGATCTTACTAACTCATAGGTTCAAGATATATTTGATATCTATCAAGCTTTTTTTAAAATTACGTGGCTCACAAAGCACTTACATAGATGAACAAATAGCTCTAATGAATCTATTTTACCGAGTTTAAATTGTAGCCACAAAAATATTTCTATTTTGGAACATGCTATACTACTAAACAGAATCTTTTCTCCCACCACCTTAAGAACTACTAATCTGCTTTGTGCTAACATTAGTCTATCTCAAAAGTTCTTTTTACATTTATCTCTTTCCCTTTTTCTCATTGCTCTTTGATGCTTTATTGTGTCTCTACCTCTGATATTTGTAGCATATTCTGATTTCATATACACTTTTGTAACATCTTAGTAGTATTTACAGTGGTATTACTCTTGAATGACACAGAAGTAACAGATCAAAGCTTCTTTTCTTTTTAATCATCTGCCCCCTATGGCACAGATTGTGTTTTCATCATTCTTTGCAAAGCACTGTGTCAAGTAGCAAGAATGTTTGGAAGAGATACTGAACCAATTTATTTTCTGGAAAATCCGAAATTGCAAGCAGACCAAAAAAAAAAAAAAAAAAAAAAAAAAAATCAGACATATAAGATAATTCATCTGTGATGACGCTCTGCGCCACTGTGCCAATTTTTCACCCACAGATCTAAAAATATCTTAACATAATCTCCAAACGTTAGGGAGTTGGAACTGATGAAAGTTTTGTTTTGTTTGGATTGGAGGTTTTGGGTTTGTTTGTTTGAAGATTTCTGCACAAAGTCTGTTTGAATGTAGCGGTCCTCAGGAATTGAGAGGATTGCTGAACACAACTTGATGATCGATGCAGATCAACATTTACCATGCTAAGCAAAGAGCAAGCTTAATCTGACTGAACCAACATCAACTTGACTCTTGCTCTCATTAGTACTGCCTATTGATCTGTGGCCTGATGGCCAACTCTTGTTCACAATCATGTTCAAGTACAAAAAATCTGTAACATCAGCAAGGCTTTGGGAACACAGAAAAAAACCAAGGATAAGGAGTGGTACCTAAAAGTCTGCCAAATTAGGTCCCTCCTCTGGTAAATTTAAGGTTTTATCCGGAGAAATTCTTCCTGACATCCACTTAGCTCATTATTGAAGTGGAACAACTGAATATGCAGCATCCCAACATCAACGTCTGCTGTTCTTTGGACTCACGTGCAAATTTTGTATTGTACAGTAACACCTGGACAAAGACAGATAAAGCAGTTACTCATTATGTCAAATCACTTGGCATCCTCTGTGGTCTGACTGTTAGTGTTTTGTATTATATACGGATTCCAGTGAGCACAAGAAAAATAATAAGCATTTCCAGTGTTTATAGTATGACTATTGTCAAGATTCATTTTTATTCAAAGTAGTGCAACTATATGAACTAATGCTTAGAGAAAGAGAAAAGAGTTTGATTGTTTTTTGAATGTCATGCTAACTTTAGTAATCCTTTTATTGTATGCCTTTTCATCAGGCCTTCACTGTATATCTATAGTTTAAGACACAAAAAAATCCTGTCAATTCAGTCTATTAAAGGATATTTTCTCTCCCGAACTTTGTAATCCTTGCTTGGAGTTCTGACAGAGGAATGGTAATAGGAGAGCTCCGCTTTGGAAAAGACTGAAAAACAGCAATGCTTGCTTGCTGACAAAATCTTGAATAAATAAGTCGAGCACAATCAAAACAAATTGTAAAATAATTTCTCTCCTACTGCGGGATATTATTTGAGATTTCTCTCAAATTAATTGCAGTGCAACACTGCTGGCAGTAGCATGGAACTTACTGCAGTCCTATCTCCTGTGTTAAGAGAAATGCTAATACAGTGAAAACTTACTGTGTGACACCCTTGCCCTCATGAAAGAGGAGGCAGAGACTCGCCGGGCCGACCCTGTCTGTGATGCGGTGGATGTCTCTGTCCTGCAGGGCAATGGGTGGGAGTGAGCCATCACCACCCCCCCGCCCCCGCCCCCATCCCCCCCGGGCAGCAGGCAGTGAGCAGCAGGAGCAAAGGCATCTGGAGGGGCAGGAGAGGAGCGGCAGCGAACTGCTCTCCCTGCCTGAAATCCTGAGGCTGCAGAGCAGGCACAGAGGCTCTGCAGGAGAGTTTTACTGCAGGTCGATGTTTGAGCGCATTCAGGTGAGGGAACAGCTGGGGAAATGGTAGGTGAAGAACTAATTGCTTAGTAAAAAGGCTGCTTATTCTGTCTGACGTGTGGTAACTCGGGGTAAGTTATAAAGCGGGGTGGTTATTGCGGTGCCGGGTGCAAGGGGGGTCGCTCCTCCTAACTTGCACACGTAGTTTTACTCACGATACATACTTACACAGTGAAGTTGGTTAGTTCTGCCCAAAGCCTACACCTACGAGCTACTTATCGGTTAGTTGCCTTCTCGCTGCAGTTTAAAGGTAGAGTTCATTTTAAATTTCCTCCCCATGCTCCCCGGGCGGGGGGGTTCACTCTCTTCGGGGGGCCATTTGAGTAGGAGGTCGGGATCTCCCCCACCACAGTGATTGTACCCCGGTGTCCTTGAGCCTTACCCCTTCAGCAGCCCGTTTTCTTCCAGCAGCTCGCAGGCCCCTGCCAGAGGCTCCGTATTCACAGGCCGGTGGGGCTCAGCTCCCCCTGCCCTGGCTGCCCCCCGAGGCGCTGAGCGGGCGAGCCCCAGCCCCTCTCTGCAGGCAGGGAGGCTCCTGCCCGCCTGCCGGTGGCTGCTGGCCCCGGGGCGGCTCCTGCCTGCAGCCCGGCTTTCGGGGGGCACCGCGCTGTCTGGGGTCGGGGGGGCACAGCCCTGAGCGCTACAGCTTGCCTACCGGCAGGCAGAGCCGCTCGGCGTTAAGGCCAGCGTAGTTTTGGCGTGTGTTTGGTCGTGATTTGGCTTCCGGAGAATAATGCTTTTGAGGTATGATGGCATGAAATCATGATTGAAACAGAGCAGGCATCTGCAGGAGAAATACCAGCTTGGGTGTAAGTCGGTGAACCGTTTTGCCTCTCCCCAGCATTACCTTTAGTGTTCGTTGTTGGAGGGAAATCTGTCGTGCCAGAGGTATTGTTATAGTTTAGCTGTCCAATGAAATGACAGAGACTGGCCAGTCAGAAAATGTGATTTATTAAAGCAAGCGACAAGTAAGCAAAACAGCGCTGGGCGGCCGGGGAGTCTCCTGCTCCACCAACGGCGCGCAAATTCAAGCAAGCTGAGCAGCTCTTTTTCTCTTCCCCGAGGTCGCTTCTGACACCTTCAGTAGCCCCTCTGCTGCTTCTGTTGTGGTGGTTCCTTGCCAGACAGGACGTTCCCATGTTTGGTGTAGCAAGATCACATTGTGGACATGTCTCTTCTTGTTAAATAGGAAGTTCTTAAGACCACCACAATGGGTTTGTTCCTCTTGCTTACCTTGGTCGATCGGCAAATGACCTTTAGTTACTTATTACAATTCCCCCCTTCTTTTATTTATAAGTAATTTGCTGATCAAACCTAGACAATACCTCACAAGCTGCATCTAATTCAGGATTTTCATTTGGTATGATTTTCATCTCTAGTTCCGATTGCTTCATCACCATTAGCTGCACTTTTTCCAACCTGTTTTTCACAAAAGTTACAAATTTATTAATGATACAGGGTCCGAAAGTCAGAACCAATAACAACATTATGAGGGGTCCCACCAAAGTAGAAATTAAAGTAGTCAGCCAGGGTGACTGTGGCTGTAAAATTCTTTACCTTTTGCTTTTTCTTGTTACCTTTTTTGTTCTTTAATAACTCTGTTGGGTCCCACTGCTTGTGGCGCTTTTAGTTCATGTTTCTGAATAAATACTAAGACCCCTCTATCAGCTCCAGGTTCCCAATATCTTATTCCCCAGGTTCGTCCTAATAGCCATCCGTGGTCATTAGGCTGCAGGATTTCTAGTATATAACATGCTTACAGTTGCCAAGATGGGGGTCCTCTACGTGTCTATCCCAGCTAGGAGCTGGCGGATTGCATCCTCTGGGTCCCCATGTTATAGTTAAGAATCTATTTTTAATGGCTACGTCCCAGTTTGAAGCTATGGTTTCACATCCCCAATATGCACAGTAATAGTGATTAGGGAAATTGCAGTAGCTTTTCCCTGGATTCGAACTGGGGCAGAGATAAAAAGGTTTTATTGTTCTTTCTCGTCAACTGGGTGGGTCTAGTTCATAAAAGACTAAATCTTCCAATTTAACTTGGAATTTTGGGGATCTGGCTGTCACGTTATACCGAACTTCTATTGAATCTTCCCATCAACCTAAGGTCTAATTGAAGGGTAATGCTCATTTTCTTTTTTTTTTAAAGTCATGGTAATCAATACCATTAATAGGATACCAGCTTTCATTTCCCCACTGTTCAGTACATCTCTGCCTTCCTCGTCTACTCTTTTGCAGAGAGCAACGGGATATCAATATCTTCTCAGCAGCAGCAGGTAGTCTTCAGGGGAATTTTGCTGTTATCCTGTCAATAATTTCCAAGGTCTAAAGAGTTAGTTATCTCTTAAATATATTTCCACCTGTTTGGTTGTTGTGTCCGTTTCCAGGCGAATCTTATAGTACGCTGTCTTAAAACTCTGTACCAGTCTGTTTCATGTACTTCCCAAAGTTCAGGTACTGACAGTTCCCATCCACAAAATAATTTACAAATTTCCACTTGATCCTCTGGTCCCCTGGTACGTATCGAATCATTGTGACATTTCATACAGTAAGGTTGTCTCTTAAATGAAACACAGGACCAATCTCTGTTACAATTTAGACATTGGCAAACAACCCAACATACATGTCTGGAAGTGGGGTGTTTTAAGCAGGGTATTCCCCGGAGATCTCCTATTCTGGGTGATTCGGGTATCTCCGTCTCTGTGTTGTTTTGCTGTCAGCCAGCAATGGTGAGACAGATAGCGATGTCCCAATAACGTCCTTCACACCGTCCCGTGGCTCAACATTGCTGCTCCGTGGGTGGCATAGATAGAGAGAGAGAAAAGATTCTGCCAACTATACAAAGGAGGTTAACAATCTTTATCTAAGCATTAAACCCATTTACCATTATCAATAAACAATAACAGGCAATAACTACAAATGACTAACAAGAACTATAAATCCCTAACAAACGTTAGCTAACAACTCAAAACTCAAACATGTCATAAGCTAATTTCAAAACATTATCATAACAGGATGACATAACAAAACACAATAAAACATTTCTTAGCATATATAAGGTTTGTTTGTGGGGGTTAAGAATCAAGAGCCAAGAGGTGGGCATTTAAAGGGGTAAATTTTCATGCCCCTTTAAGGTTAGGCTGCGCATGCATTTTCATTGTGCAGTTTTGGTCAGGGCATTAGCCTGGATCTTGACCAGGAGGGTCACGGACCAATTTGTTTGTCTCACCACAAACAATCCTTATCATTTTGGAAAAGATGGGAGCAGGAGATGACACAGTCTGTACGGTTTTGCTGTTCAGCCTTTGTCCCATCGTGACTACAGTACCCATCAGTATGTGCTTTTGTGAGTGTTTTTGGTCACGCTGGTACAGAAGAGTGCGATCTCTTCCTCGCAATCCGCCCTGAGAAGTGGAACCCATGGGATACCAAAGCAGAGTGCGAGAGACTGTTATATAAACAAAAGAAAACTGTTGACCTCCAGCAGTTACCATGTGACTTGTTATTTGTTTCTGTTCATCTTCGTTACCTCATGAAGAAAAATACCAAGGACCAGACACAGACTATCGTGGAGGGAACAAATGGAGTTACCACCCCGACATTATTCAGGACTGTGCTGGACTCACGAGTGAAGAAGCCTGTTTTCCACCTCACATGAGACTTTGCTGGACTGTTACTCTGTTATTCAACTTCTAGTTCATGTTTGTTAAGAAATTGTTATTTGTTGTTTACTGGCTGTCAAATGATTCATTGAATTTACTTTACATCTAACACACGGTTTTCAAAATAAATCAAAAGGGTTGGGTAATACATATAATAATAACCTACAAAAACAAAACCTAAAACCAACACTTAAAAATATACATTCCACTTAAGTAATAAATGAACTATAAATACTATAGTTTCTATAAACATTCTTTTTTTGTTGTTTTTATATATATCTATGCGTCACTATCATGGCTAGACTATAGGGATTTCACATGTGCGGTCTTTCCAGATTGTTCCAGTACATTCTGTGGGGTTTAAAATTGCGCATGCGCATGTTCAAAGGCATACACGATAAAAGATGGCTGCTGAGTGTCCAGATGAAGTCCTGGACCCATTTCCCGAGCTTACCACTCCGGTAAGTTTGTTAATGGTAACATTTATGGCACTATGGCCAAATGACAGGTCCTTGCTTTCAATGCAATGTTTTCTCACCATCAGACCGCCACGTCACCTGCCAGGGAGGAAGGGTCTGGAGTGCGCATTTCCCCCTCGGAACATCCCGTAAGGTGAGTGTTTTTTAAACGTCTAACCTGTATGGTTCATTATAAAGGGGAATCAAACCCCTTTTTTTTTTCTCGTTGTTTAGGCACAGGGTGCGTTTTTCTACTGTCACACATCAAGAACTTATGGTGGAGGTGGAAAAGTATAAAAGACGTTACCACATCCCCGTCTGTGCGTTCCTGATGGTTGTTTTCTTTGCTATTCTATGTGTATTCTTAATCGGCCTACATTGTTGTATGAATTGTTAATAGTTACTTATTCCCAGATTCCTGTTTGCTATTAAATTGTTATTGTGTTAACTATATAATCTGTATTGTTGACTGTACATTTTGGCGTACTACTCGAATTTGTTTAACGCCATTGGGTGAAATCATAGTAGCAAATTGCATGTTAGTTATAACGCGTTGAATTAATCTTATAAAACATGGAACAGCACATGGCAAAAACAATAAGGTGGCTAATCCACATAACAAATAAAATAGGATTTGTTTTACCCAGGGGCTCCCAAGAAGCCAGGAAAACAAGTCAATATTCCAGTCTTTCCAAGTTCGGATGTGAACATGGGCTAACTTCCCTATCTCTGATGTGATTTGTTTAACTCCCTCACCATTGCCATCAATTTTCAAGTAACAATTGGAAACATTTCATTTACCACAAACACTTCCTTCTTCGGCTAGCAGGTAATCGAGAATCATTAGAATAGTTTGGCTCCTGATCTGTACTTACAGTTTGGATTTTACCATCTGGTATTAAGGATGATTCCTCCTTTCCTACCTCCTCTGCTGCTGCAGAGTGTCATCTGCACATCCCCTAACAAGTCACTGTGATGGTAAAACACACAGATTTACATTAGCAGAACTGCTACAGAGTGTATTTTATTTCAGTTTTTCTGCCAATATCCCCCATAGCCCTGCTGACCAAGGGATATTGTTTTACCTGAACTAGGCAGGCCTTCCCCTATCATTTTTACTGGAACAGGTAAAGCATTTTTTCCTTACCTGGAATTTATTTCCAGATATACCTGGTTAAAGATTTCTTTTACTTCAGGGAGGTCCTCTTTTCCACTTAAAGATTTTGGTGAATTTGGCATTCTTACTTGTTTTCTTAGTTTGTACTTTAAAGGTTTCAGGATGTTTTCCTGGTGGCCAGCAGCTCCCACAACTGTAACAAATTATTTTCACTGAAGTTTAACACCAAATAAGTTGGTTTTGTATTCACTAAAAATTCCACCTCATTTTTCCTAGTCCCTAGTTCACCAGAACCCCTTGCTGGTTCTTTAGCTCAGGGCAATCTCGCTTCCAGTGTCCACTTGCCCTACAATATGCTCATTCACGTCTGCCTGATATTCCTCCTCGGTCTCTGCTTCATCTCCTCTACCAGTTCAGCACGACCCAGCTCTTCTTCTCTTACCTTCTGTACACGTCCTCTGTTCCTTCTATCAACTTTTCTACATCACGATTACCTTGGTAAAAATCAACTCGAACCTTTATCCAGTCCTATTCACAACCAACTTTCCAACATCTAGATTTCCCCATCAGAGATTCACCTTTACTCTCCTCAGACCCGCTGCCTGCCCTAGAGGGGCCGTTACCGGTCCTGTTGTGCTGCAAATGCTGCAGCAATCGGGGTGACATTGTCAGGTCCTTCTGCTCAATCGTCAGCAACAGCAACCCCCTCCTCCTCACCATCGGAAGGGTTCGGGGCAGGAGATGCTGTTCCTGCTCTGCAGGTTACACAAGCCTGCCTCTGCTACAGCACTTCTGTTTTAACTCTTTCTTACCCTGAATGCAAATCTGCTCCTTGTTGCTTTAAGTCTGCGTTCTTACATACCATGCCTTCGCAGGCAAACAGCAAACACCCTGCCATGCGTCCCGCAGGACTCAGCCGCCCCTTCGAGGGGCTACGGGGCTTTGTACAAACTCACCCCAATACTTTAACACTTTCACAGGGTCTAGATAGCAGCCGGAGGGGAGTGAGGGAGGTGGTAAGGGCTGGGGGGGGGGGGGGGGGGAGGAGGGCGGTGGAGGTATATACGGAGGGGGAGAGGTAGGGATCTCATCCTCACTTCTATTCTTCTTCTTCTTTTCCCCCCTTTGTTTTCTTTTAACAGGAACACGAGGGCCCTAGTTTCAGACCCTACCCATAAGGAAGCATACTCACTTTCCTCCAGGCAAACGGGTCTTTTGAATTCACATATATATTCAAAGCCTGGCATATCCAGTCTTCAGATGCCCCGAAGACCGGTCAGTAGAGGTGGTCGCCCCTAATTTGTTTCCCACCCCAAACTTCCATACAGTAGTGTATCAATCTTACTTTACTCTTACCCTGCCTAGAAGGGTACGCATCCCAAAATTTTATCGTTACTCCTAGCGGACTCTCCGGTGGTATCTGTGGGAGCCTAATCTGGACCCCAGAACCACCCATGGGATCACAGGGCTTTGCTTTTCCTCTGTCCCGTCTTCCGAGGCGCCTTCTTTCACTCACGCACTCGCTTCCCCTGGTTCGTGGCGCAGCCCCTCGCGGGGTCTGGAAACCGCACTACTGAGGGTCCGCACTCACTTCGCCCTCCCTGGGCGTCTCACACAAGCCCGCTTCAGGATACCCAACCCCAACCGAACGGTTCACCGGCCTATACTCACGCGTCCTGCGTCTTCATTCGGGCTTCGTGCACAAAGATTACGGGGTAACCGGTTTTATTTGCTCACTGTCACATTTGAGGTTCGTCGGTAAAGGATTTGGCGTAGAAGCACCCCGACAAGGGCCGCTTATCCAGCGGGGCGCCTCCCCTGCCACGGACCTCAGGCCAGATTGCCCTTATCCGAGTCACGGCACCAAAATTGTTATAGTTTAGCTGTCCAATGAAATGCCAGAGACTGGCCAATTAGAAAATGTGATTTATTAAAGCAAGCGACAAGTAAGCAAAACAGCGCTGGGTGGCCGGGGAGTCTCCTGCTCCACCAACGGCGCGCAAATTCAAGCAAGCTGAGCAGCTCTTTTTCTCTTCCCCGAGGTCGCTTCTGACACCCTCAGTAGCCCCTCTGCTGCTTCTGTTGTGGTAGTTTCTTGCCAGACAGGACGTTCCCATGTTTGGTGTAGCAAGATCACATTGTGGACATGTCTCTTCTTGTTAAATAGGAAGTTCTTAAGACAACGACAATGGGTTCGTTCCTCTTGCTTACCTTGGTTGATCAGCGAATTACCTTTAGTTACTTATTACAGTACCAGCCCAGGAGAGAGGGGAGGCTGCTGCAGCCCCCGCCCCGGCTGCGGCCAAGGAAGTGTGTTCCAGTGGGCACACGCGTGCCGAGCGGGCATGCCCACCGCACACACGTGTGCATGCAGTGAGGGTCAGCGCTAGGTTATGCGGTGTGCATACCCGCACAGGCAGGCAGAGGCAGCCCCCAGCCCCCGGTGCCTGTAAGCACGCTGCAGGGGGCTGCGCTTTTCCAGCCCCGGGTGGGCAGCGGGGCCCGGGGAGCAGCGATCTCCCTCGGGCTCTCGGCAGAGGAGCTCGGCAGCAGCCCGGGCTGCGAGAGGGGGGCGGCTCGGGGGGCGGGGGCCACCCGGGGCGGGGGGCCACCCCTCCCGGCCGGCGGGCGGTCCGGCAGGCGGTGCCGCGGGCTGGAGCGACCCCGCCCGCCCCTCCCTCGGGGACAGCCGGCGGCTGGAACCCGGTGGCCGCCCCCCGCCCCCCCGCGCCGCGGTGCGCTCGCTGCGGGGTGCGCCGGCGGGGCCGCTGTGCCCGGGCCGCAGACCCCGCACGGCAGCCGGGAAGGGCTCCGCCGTCCCCCCCCGCCCTGCCCGGGGGCGGCTGCGGGAGCGGCGTGGGCGAGCCGGGGGAGCTGCGGGTGACGGGCGCCCCCCGAGCGGTTGCGGAGGACGGGAACGGCCGCGGCAGAGGCCGCGAGTGCGGCGTGAAGGTGCCGGTCAGCCGGAGCCGCCTCCCGCGGGGGGCCCGGGCTCGCTGCCGGGTCTCCGCGCGGTCAGGGCTGTCGCTGCCGAGGTTCGAGACGTTTCGCCGCCGCCCCTCGCCCCGGCACGCTCCTGCGACGGCGGCGCTGGCCGTGCCCGGCTCGGGGCAGGCGTTTGCCAGCCGGAGACCGGACCCCTTTTCCGGGAGAGGCCGGAGCGAGGCGGCGAGCGCCGGGGAGCGCGCAGGGAAGGGAGCGGGCAGCCCTCCGCAGGGGGCGAGCCCGGGGGCTGCGCTGCGGCTCCGCACTCGCGGCTCCGCCTCAGCCGCAGGCAGCCCCCGCAGAGCCGCCCCCGGCCCCGCGCCGCGCCGCGCCGCAGGCAGCCCCCGGCGCCCCGGGAGGCGCTGCGGACCGACGGCTTGCACATCGGTGGTCAGCAGAAGGCAGCTCTGCGCCTTAAGTGGCGACGTAGAGAAAAGATGTGTCTGCAGCGAAGCACAGGAGAGGGTCCGGAGGACAGAGCGTGTTGCAGGCGCTTGGCAGCACACGGCCTCGGGAGGGGGAACAGACGCCATGGGTCAAGCTGGGGCATAAGGTAAGCTCAAGGAGAACCAGTTGGTTAATGGGACCAAACAGAAATGACTTGAACTGTGCGTGAACACTTCAGTGAAACTAAAGACCGCTGTGCCTTTAAATGGGGACGAGGCTCGTAAGACCCAGTGAGGATTAAGTGTGACTAAAGGTCATCGTAAACGGTTTTTCCAGGTGTATAAAGTATTTTCCTGTCGCGACGAGCTGTGCTAGCTTTGTGGGTTTGCCCCCCAGCTCCCGTCCCCGCAGAGACGCGTGCCTGGTCCCTCGGCCGTGCGGGTGCTCGATCCGTTGCACGGCGGGCGATGGGATCCGGCCGTTCGACGGCAGCATCAGGTCCCGAGGAGACGGTCGCTGCCAGCCCCGGCCGGGCTCGGCGCTCGGAGGGGCTGCGCGACGTCCCGGTGCGACATGTCCCTTCCCGGGGCTCGCCCCCCGTCTGGGTGCGAGGGGGGTGGCGGCGCGGCGGGTGGCGGGCCTGCCGGGGTGGGAGATGCGGCTCCAGGTGCTTTGCCCGCCGGCCCGGACGGTGCTTTCGCCTCTCGTTACGCGTTCGGGGGAGGCAGGAGGGTCGCCGTTACCGTCAGCGAGCCCGTGCTGCCGCCGCTGCCCGGCGTCGGGGCTGTGTGGCATCCCGGGGTGGCGGGGAGCGGAGCGATGCGCCTCGTCCTTGCAGGGTGCTGAGCTGCCCTTCCCCGGGACCAGGGCTCGCTGCCGCTTCCAGCTGCACAGGATTTGGTCCCGCAGCCTCAGTGTGAGGGCTGGATTTTCGCGAAACGAGGAGGAGCTGCTGGCACCTTCTGTACTGACGGGCGGCTTGATTTCTTGCTGTGCTTTTCGTACATCTTTAATAGCCCGGTGGAGTACAAATTGTAAAGGAAACTTCATACGCAGAGTTTTAGAGTTTGAAGAGAGATTATTCACCCTCTAGCTGTCGTGAGGTTTCACCTCTCCTTCCTGGCAGGACTGATCTTCCAGTTAGAAGTGAAAGAAGGTCAAATGGTTAAAAAAAAAGGCTTCCTTCTGTCAGGGCGAATCTAAATCAATCACATCCCCGGGCACCAAAGTGTGTTGTGTAACAAATGGGAGTGCAAAGGTAAGCACGTAGCTTTGCGTGTGCGAGAGCGGTTGTGGGACTTCTCTGTAAGTTCTAACACCTTGCTCTTTGCGCTGTTCTGCAAATTTGCCTGGATTTTAAGTATGGACAGAAGAGGGAGAGAACGAACATATGCCTTTGATTTGCTTAATAGAAAATATCTTGGCAGAAACACATGCTTGTGCTGTGTATTTTGTTAGAGTTTGGCTTTTTAAAATGCTCATGTGTTCGTTCTGTCTAATGAAAAGCTGGTAGTATCTCCCATTCACCTAAGAATATGTTCAAACATAGCTTGAGATATGCTGCTAATCACGTTAAGAAAAATGTATAGCTTAATATCAAACTAGCTAAAGTGCAGTCACTGGGGAATATCTCGGTGCTTGTAAACTTTAATTTAAAGAGTGCTGTGAGGCTGGATTACCCGATAACCAGTACAATTGAAACAGCAGTATACCCCCTCTTTTTTGGAGGAAGACTGTAGGTCGTTTTGAACAGCATAGAATCATAGAATCATTTAGGTTGGAAAAGTCCTTTAAGATCATTGAGTCCAGCCATTAACCTGACACTGCCAAGTCCATCACTAAACTGTGTCCCTGAGCACCACATCTACACATCTTTGAAATGCCTCCAGGGATGGTGAGGCCACCCTGAAACTACCCTGGGCAGCTGGTTCCAGTCCTTGACAACCCTTTCAGTGAAGAATTTTTTCCTGAGGCCATTCCCTCTTGTCCTATCCCTTGTATCCTTGTTGGATCTGGTAGAAATGATCCCCTGATGGCAGTGTGTAAAGGATTAATTTAAGTTCCAGATTCTGGTTGCCTGGCATTAGCAAAAATAAAGCTTTTGTGTTATTTCTCTTAACAGTTAAAAATTAGATGCAGGAAAAATAAAGAGAAACACTAAGTACTGAATTCCCCCCCCCCCCCCTCATTTACATTTTGGTAAGAGGGAACTAATTTGCTCTCCTATCTGTTGTGCATCCTGGTGCTGAGCTAATCTTTTCTATGCCCTAGATTGTTATTAGCCTTGCTTGCTTATTACTGAAAGATTTACTTTCTAGGACTCCTTTTAATTCCATTTGCTCCTACACTGCCTTTTGTCTTAAATGTTATTTTTTTGTAGTGTCCTTTGAAAGATTCTTGGCCTTTTCTAACCCGGGACCAATTTATAGTAGCCTGATGGAGTTTTCCTAATCATTAATGATCTTCCCAGCAGGATATGTTCTTTGTCTTCTTCCTAACGTGATTCAGGACACACTCTGTTTTAAAGTGCCCTTACCCTTGAACCATTGTGCTGGGATTTAGTGTATTAACCCAAACTCTAGTAGATGTTTCTTGAGGCTTTTCTGTGTCACTTTGCACAGCACTCATAAGATACCTGCTGTCAAAGTGCTTGCATTTTAGTAATAACACCTTGGCATTGTTAAAGTAAGTATGTTTAAATTTTCCTTTGGCGGACTCATCTGTTTTAATTCCTTAAGTATTCAGATTTGTTCTGAGACAGGTCGAGGAAAGGAGCACTTGTTCTTTACAGAGGATGAAGTAGCAGAAATAAATGTGTAAATAGGCATGACCATTAGGCCATTAGGGGTGTTTCTGTGGGTATGTCTGCTATGCCCAGAATGGTGTAAGAACAGTAATCCGCTTTGCAAATTTGGCTGTATGACCATATCACTATGTTTAGAGGTGCAGGCATCAATAGATGCAAGTGTTTTCACAGAATTAAGAAAACCATCTTGTCCATGCAGTCCAGCCATAAATGATGCACAGAACAAGAAATGATAGAAAAAAAAATATGTCTTTTCAGACGCATATGAGCAAATAGAGTATTCTGTGCTGTCCTGCACACGCATGTGTGTACATGTATTCGTCGCCAGTTGTTGCAGAATGGCTGTGTGATCACGGCCATGACTCCCTTAAAGATCTTTGTGAAACAAAGTTAGTGTAAGTTAGCTGAAGCAGGCCTTGCAGCTGTGCTGAGGCATGCTGATAAGGAAGCTGAGAAAAACACTGACCTTGTGCCTAATGTTGTAAATAACTTTGAGGAATTTGCGTAGACAAGAGAGAAAAAAATATATGTAGCTAGCTATCCGCAGAAACCGCAAGTAGGAGGACGTATGAAAATGTAACCCTTTAGAGCTTAGCCAATTAGCAGATGATTTGTAGGCATAAAATTAACTGGAACTGTATATAAGACATAATCGCGCCGTAATAAATTGAAGCTTGCTCTATCACTCACACTGAGTCGGCTGCTTGCTTCCCCTCGCTCGTCGCAGCCAGTGAGTCGTGGCTCCTAAGCCTGATTTAAAAACTGAATGAGTTCATTATAATCCCCTCCCCCCCCCAAAAAAAAAAAAAAATATCTGAGGAATCAATCTAATCTGCTTTACTAAATATACATGTGAAAATGCTTACCAGGGATAAACCTGGGGACTCTACATATTTCTCTCTTTCCTCCAACAGAATGAAATCACCTTTGAGACAATAAAGGAGTTGGAAGAGGAGCCAGTGTGTCCCATTCAGTGTTCTCTGTGTATCTGCGTGCACTGCTTCCCCTGTTTGGTTCCTGATCTAGACGGGAAGGACAGGGAGGGTGTAAGGACACTGCAACTCTCAGGGAGAAGATCGGCTTTTGTGCTGGCTTCAGCCAGTTCTGAGCTCTTTGGGGCTTAAATCTCCCAGAATGGGTGTGATGTTGAGTTGTCTACTCCAGGGCAAATGGAGAGGAGGAGGGGCGCCTGGAGGGAGGACCACTGGCTCAGGGGACACCCTGAGCATCAGAAGTTGTTGGAACCACTGATGACTAGAGCTGTGACCAGGGGGGACCTCTCAGATTTCTCTGCATGTGGTACCCCAGTTGCTGGGACGTACATTAAGCAGAGGTTGTGCGGTGTGGTGGGAGGGTGAGTTGGTTTGCAAAGGGGGAGCTCAGGCCAAACCCCTGCCAGGCAGGTAGAACTGCAGATCCTCCCTGTGCTTCGCGTTCACCTTGCCTATGACAACGTGCCACAGAAAAGCTGAGCACAGCCCTTTGCTGACGCCCAGCAGCTTGTGCTCCCTGCTGTGCCCCTCTGAAATGTTTTGGTTGATCGTCATTTCATGGAGAGCTCTATTGTCCCCACAGCCAGGGCTACTGCAGCAGTAGCAAACCAGGGCTTCTAGTTACTCCCCGACACCTGCCTTCCTCCCCCTCTGCATCTCCCCAGCTCTCACAGAGGAGGGGTTGCCAGTGGTGCCTTCTTCAGGCAGGGCACATCTGCAGCTTCCATTGAATACCCTCCTTTCCTTTGAAAGCCCTGCCTCCTTCTGGCGGGTGGGGTTTGCTCATTTCCATGGGCGCTTTTGCAGGTGGTGGTGACATGGGAAGGAAAGGGACATACAGTGCTGGAGGTAAAGAGCCGCTGCGCGTCTGTTTACACCGTGTTTGTACAGCTGAGGTGGATACAAATCGGGGGTGGCTTTGCTGGAGAACTTTGCCAGGGATATAACTGACCGCCTGTTTGGGAGTCCCAGAGCAGCACGTTCGGTACCAGGAGATCGCTGCACTGCCTGCCCTTGCCGTTGCTCTTGCGCATGCGGCAGTAAATACCTCCTCTGCACAAAACTGAGTCCGGGTAGAGTCCATGGAGACAGTTTTGGTAAGAGTCCCAGGTGCTGCAGAAAAGCAGTCTGAGGTCTCAGCTGAGCTGTACTGCTTCAGAAGGGAGATTAGCCATAGATAGGTACGTGCTTTCTTTCTCAAAGAGGGGAAGGATGGTGTGGGATAGTCCTTTGCTCGGTGGTCCTGTGGGTGTGTGCACTGGAGAGGAGCCATCACAGGCCACCTCTTCCTGAGCAAGCCACCACTGTGGGAGGCACTGAGATGCTCAGCAGAGGCAGTTTAGGAGCGACAGGGGTGGTCTGTCCTGCTGCTTGGAGGTAATCCCCTCCATACAACCCTGAGATGCAACGTACCCAGCTAGAAGGAATCCCAGAAGAGATGGACAAAAAGATGAACACGTGCAGGTATTGCTCCCCAGCAACATGCGAAAAAATTCATCAGCAGTACATATCCTGGCATGTATCCGTTCATATGGAAGGTGAATATTTATGGGTTTTAGTGTAAGTCAAAAGTTGTTGGACAGTCTGGTTTGCCTTGGAACGAAACCATACAACTAAATTTCGTGAAGCAACCCGTGTTTCAAACCCGTGGACAAGGTGAAATGCCATGTGCATGAGAGCGTTTCTCATCAGCGCGGATCTTTGCTGTCTCTAAAGCAGTGCAGGCTGGGGCTGTGGGTGCTACTGGAGATACGCAGCCCGCCTGCACTGTAGGAAGGTCATTCTGGTCTGACTGTCAGATGGAGCTGTATGTTGTACAATATTGTACGTGTTGTGCCAAGCTTTCTGCAGGTAAAGAAAGAAGCAGTCATGTGTTTGACAACAGCAATCATAGGTGATGCTGTGAAGAAATTCAGGGAAAATCTGCGGCGCATGGGATTTTGACTACAACCAAGCTGTAGTTCTGACTTGTCTTGGTCACTTTAATTAGAAATGTGTCATTAATTTAAAAATAACCGGTGCAGTTAAAGAGCATGGGTGTTGGTCAGAAATGCCTGGTTTCTCATGTGTAAATTGACCAAGTCAGACGCACTGATGCAAGTGCCTGGATGAATGGGTAAAACAGGGCTGGGCTAGCCAGGGTTGGCACGGGCAGCGTGTGCAACATGTAGTTGTTTAGGCAATAGCTCTAATTCAGAGTTATGATGGAGGTGCTGAATGTGCTTGGTTTTGAAAGCACGCAGTGTTCGTTAGCTTCAATGGAAACTGCAGGATCCTGCTGTCCAAATCAATGAAACTGTGAGATACAATCCACTGTTCAGGAAAGTCAGAATATGTTTTTAAGGAAGTCTCTGTTGGTAGGTAAAACCGCTGCTGAAACGATAGCAGCGATGGAGCGTGTGTAAAAGAGCCTAGGGAGACCCGCAGCCTTCTGGAGCCAGGCAGAGTATTTCCTGTTCACTTTAGCTATTGGTCACGAAGGGAAGATGCTTCCTACAAACTGGGGTTTGTTCTAATGGAAATAGGTGACTTGTGAATAAAGAGGGCAGTGCAGAGTTGTCTTTTTTCCCCATTTTTGGAAAACAGAATGCATTATTGTTCCAGTTTAACAGTAGGTGGCACTTGGTTCCAGTGCAAGTAGTTATCTCTTCATTGCCATAAAAAGAAATCCATACAATTTTATCAGTTTTGATTCTGAATCAAAGACTGAAAATAGCTTCTAAACAGGGTCTTGACTAATAATTCATGTGCTGTGGTATCTGCATGGTGTGTCTTCGTTGCCTTTCACTAAAATTCCTCTTTCCTGTGAAACCAGTTGTGTTTGTGGGTTTGGGATCTTTTTTTCTTTCCTCCCCTTGTTCGCAGTTCCACTTGATTTTTTTCTGGTGGTGTTACAACGAACATTGTGCAGTCCTCCTAACGCTTTGTCCATCAGTACTGTTTTCACTTTTTTCTTGTTCATGTTTTAAGAGACACTATTGTTTTCTTTCTAAGGGCTGTATTCTTGTTATCTTTAATCATGAGTGAATTCAAAGTACTTTCAATGGCATAATACACTTTGTAGTGTAATTTTGTGAAAATGCTTTTCTATGAATTAAAAAAAAGATCATTTTATATTATTTCATGGGTAAACCCTGAATTAATCAATCTTGGATGTGGTGTTTCTGTCTTCTAGAAATACGTGAAGCTTAACTTTCTTTTTATAGGTTAAGAAGGAAAAAAGCAAACAAAGATGTTCAAAAGTGCAGGCCGTGGCAAAACAGGAATGTGTGGATAAATTAAATAACATCACTAATCGGCAAATGAAACAAAAGATTACTGTAAGGAAGAATGACTGTTTGAAAATGGAGAATGAAAACACGATAGAAGAAAAAGACAAAAAGAGTTTTTCATCTGGGGAGAGCTCAAAATTGATTAAAATGCCAATGAAAGGGTAAGCTGAGGAAATGATCTCTAATTCTTGTTTGTAGTACTATGTAAGTGTTTTAGGTTTTCTGATACTGTGGTAGTTGAAGTAGTTTCCTTAGTGGTGAAAGCCATAGTGAGTAGTCCACTGCTTCTCAAAAAATGAAGAAAAATTCTTTTTAGACAAAATGAAGCGCACGATGGAGGTTCAAATTTATTGCCTGCTCTAAAAAAAGAAAAGGGGAAAACAAAAGAAAACGCCCACCTAAATTCCTGTGATTTCCATGTCAACACTGAGGTAAAATGCATCTTCAAAACCAGAACTGAAGACTGGAAAAAGCAGTTATTTTTGTAGGAAATGGCCACCTAGAAAAGAAAAGTAGGAACTTGGGGTTTGCTACTACTCCCTTTTCTAGGTGATTTTAGTGATCTCCGTGCAGTTGGTGTTTTCCTTTTCATTAAGTTAATGTGCCCTTCGTCAGGAGAGGGGAAAAGATGATATTACCAAACCAATCTCAAAAGTCTAAAGAAGGCACACGTATTTTTATGCAGACCTAAGCAGGAGCTTTTTCTGTCTGTCCTTCAAAGGAATCTCTGCTCTAGATGCTTTCTGTAACGTGGCTATTGGATATAGTCCAGCTTAACCTGGATCCAGCTCAGATTCCACGTGTCCCCCTCACTCTAGGGGAAGGGTTTTAAATACTTGGGCATATTCCACGATCTTTACAGTCAAGTCTGTGATTTTATCATAGCTATTTTTTGTCTCGGTTGTTTCTGGACATCATCTTAAGTATGTCTGTTTCACAGAAATATTTTTTTATAAACGTACTCACTTGGTGTTTTTTTTTCTTTCTTTCTGTGTAATGCAGTAAAATTGCCCTGAATGCCAAAGGTGCAAAGGAAAGTAAAAGACAGCCTTCAAAGCAGAAGGCTCATCAGCAGATGAGCTCTTCCAGTGGCAATCATGGTCAAGTACCGGATGATAGCACTTCCAGTGAAACATCTGAGGATGAAGGAAGGTATGCATATAAGGAATGTTGAAAATAAAACTCACTTAATGATAAAAATTGGCCTGAGAGCTAGAGGCAAGTTTGGGTTTTTGTTGTGTGTTTAAGGTTTTTTGTAAACCTGATGCATATGAAGATTCTTGTTCTTTCGTGTGACCACCTGATGTTCTTTCTTGTTCTTTCTTGTTCTTTCCTGTGACTACCTGATGCGCTTTGTGTTGACAAACACTTCACTTTTGTTTAGAGTGCTTTTGAACATGCTGGCCAAGTCAACAATAAGGTCACGTGCACAAATTCTGATTAATTACATGAGTGTGTGCACAGGCATAGAAGTATTTCATGTGTTTAAAAAGGGCGAGGTATCTCAGTTTTTTCACTGCAGGTATCTCAGGATTTTTTGCCCTGCTCCCCGCTCCATCTTTTCTCTTGCAGCTGTGTACCCTCCTGACTTCTTGCCCCCCCTGAACTTACTTGTGTGGGTTGTGGCAAAGTGAGAAAGAGAAGTTGTTGACACTGTTCAGCCCTAGCTAAAAATCTGGTGTGTTACCAACACTGTTTTGGTCAGAAATCTAACACACAGCCCTGTGTGGGCTGCTGTGAAGAAAATAAACTGCATCCCAGCCAGACCCAGGACACCAGAGAATCCAAAATTACAGTTCTTTGACCTGTAGGAGAAGGATTCTCGGTACTGAAGAGAGCTAAACCCCTGGTATTAAACAGGGAATGCACGTAAGCGTATAGCTACATGTCTGTAGCTGTAAGATTTCTGTCACTTTGCGTGAAGTTTAGGGAACAGTTATTTCAACTATTTGCTTAATATCTTGCAGAAAAATTAGCCTTCCAGTAGACATTAATAGCACACAATAATTGTTTCAGTCTTGAACTATATCTAGATTTTAGTTTAATTCAGTTCTGCAATTAATTTTTCAAAGCAACTGTAGGTATTATTCATAATGCAAAGTAAGCATTTCAGTACTGAAATATATTTCTTGTTTTCTAGACCTGCAGCAACAACCAGGAGTGAAAGGAGCGAGGTACTGTAAAACTAGTTTCTTGATAAGCAGTCTCTATCAGCTTTTAATCACTTAGGTGGGAGCAGTGTTTATGTAGTGATCAACCAGATGTACAAATTGCTGCTGGTATGCAGCTTGATTGTATTTGAGACAAATCTGTGGGCTGTGAAGGAGAGAATGGATCATTCCTGCATTTGTAATGGTCTGTAATACTAGACAGTGGAATTACAGAAAGTACTGTATTTTTTGTAGGTCAGCATACCAGTGGAAGTAACTGATGACCCTGGTTTAAGTCACTCATCTGACCCAACTTCAGAGGATGTCTTCATCCTACTTCAACCTACAAGCTTCAACCTACAAGGAGACTATGCTGCTGTTGGAAGAGCTTAGTGTGGTTCATATGGGTATGTTTTCAAGTCTCTGTCTTCAGCTGTTACAAGTTCCCCTTAAAACATGATTTCTTTGTATGCACTCCTAAGTATGTTAATTTCATATTTTGAGATAGTATCTCTTTGTGACTAGAGATCCCCCTCAAAAGCTGTGAAACTGTCACCTAACCTGAGATGTTGCCTGCATTGCCAGCCGATGTGCCTTACGTTATCATTTTTCTTCTTTATATCCCCTTGATGTGGTTTAAGCCCAGCCACACCTAAACACCTAAGCACCACACAGCCACTCACTTGTTCCACCCTAGTGGGGTGGGGGAGAGCATCGGAAAGGGAAAAGTGAGAAAACTCACGGGTCGGCATGAAAACAGTTCAATAGCAAAAGCCACGCACGCAAGCAAAGCAAAGCAAGGAATTCATCCAGCACGTCCCATGGGCAGGCGGGTGTTCAGCCATCTCCAGGACAGCAGGGCTCCGTCACGCATAACAAATACTTGGGAAGACAAAGTGCCATCACTCTGGATGTCCCTCCCTTCCTTCGTCCTCCCCCAGCTTTATATGCTGAGCATGATGCCGCGTGGCATGGCTCGTCCCTTGGGTCAGCTGGGGTCAGCTGTCCCAGCTGTGTCCCGGCCCGGGTCCTTGCGTACCCCCAGCCTGCTGGCTGGGGGGTGGGGTGAGGAGCAGAAAAGGCCTTGGCTCTGTGTGAGCGCTGCTGGGCCGTAAGGAACACATCCCCGTGCTACCAACCCTGTTTGCGGCACAGCTGTAAAACATGGCCCCGTACCAGCGACTGTGAAGAAAATTAACACTATCCCAGCCACAACCAGCATACCCCTCAACAGCTAATGACAAAGAGTACAGCAAAATAATGGCTTTGCTTAAAAATAATAAGTACATATATATAACAAATTTCAACTGTCATAAGATGCTTGCATATATGCACACGGCATTATATAAACATAAGCATCACTTACTAGGGCTCTTAAACTATGCTAAAATTTCATCAGGCAAGTGTTAACCTTGGCCGAAGGCCAAACTCCCCGCCCAGTGCTGCCACTGCCCCTCCTTGACGAAACGGGGTGAAAAAGCTTGTGGGTCAGTGTGAAGGCAGGGCTGTCACTTCCCAGTGACTGTCACTGGCCAAACAGACTCCACCGATTAAAATACATTTGGATAGTGAGAAACAAAGACCCAAAACCTGAGAAGGACACGTCGGCACCCCCCCTGCTCAAGCTCTGCTGCGCTCCTTCCCTGCCACCTCCCCAGGCAGCACGGGGAGGCTGCGGTCTGCAGTCGGGACGTAGCAGTTTCTCTCTGCTGCTCCTTCCTCGTCCCTTGTCCCTGCTCCAGTGTGAGTCCTCCCCCAGGCTGCAGTCCTTTGGGGAAAATCTCCTCCAGCCTGGGCCCTCCATGGGTCGCAGGTCCTTCGGGAAGGATCCGCCTGCTCTGGCACGGGGTCCTGCGCAGCACTGCGCTGTGGGTATCTGCTCCAGCATGGTTCTCTCAGGGGCTGCAGGGGAATCTCTGCTCTGGCACCTGGAGCAGCACCTCTCCCTCCTCCTTCGCTGACCTGGGTGTTCGTTTGCGGGGCTGGTTTTCACATGCTTTTCCCCTTCCCTGCCCGTGTGGTGGTTTCGCCCTTTCCTACGTTTGTTTTTCCTGAGGAGCTGCCAGCACGGCTGAGAGGCTCAGCTGTGCCCTGCGGTGGGTCCATCGAAACCGTCCATGTCCAGCACGGGACGACCCCTGGCTCCTTCTCACAGGGACCTTCCCGCTACCGAGACCTGCCACCTGCACCTAATGCAGCAAAGCATTGAACAGCTTATACATTGGGCAGTATTTGTGCAGCTTTGTGTCTTTTCTGTCTCAAAACAGGTTCTGCTACTTTGTTGAAAATGCAAAACATACTTCTTGAATATGAACAGAGACTAGAACGTGGGACAAATCGGTATACAGCGCTCTCACTCGAAGTAAGGGAATTGGGAGGTGAAAGGGAGGAGTCACAGTTCAGAGCGGAGAAGACTCAAGATTTGAAATCCGTATTGGCTCACCAAGCAGCAGAATGGAAAAGTGATATCCAAAGCCTTAAGTATGTAAATTGTGGTCTGATAATGTATTATCTTGTCAGTGGTTTTGTTCCGAAAGACACTGATGGTGCAGGCAACAGGATGAGAAGTTTCCAGTCTTTGGGTTTGGGCTTTTTGAATCCCGTGGGCCAGTTATGCTATGAAGTAGATAATGGGAGAGGGGAAAAACGTCCGGATACCAGCTCCATGTACAGTCTTCTGGATGTTGTTCTAACTTTGTTTTCTAGCAAGAAAAGAGAACAAGAGAGTGTGTATGGGGAAATCAGATTTATAAGAGAGATTTGAGAGATGGTTGGGTGGTGGTTTTTTTTTTTCATTTTGTCCTTGCGGCTTCTGTTGGCCTATAATACTAGGATTTCTGGTAACTCCACCCAGTGCAAGTCAAACCAGAGCTTAGAGCATTTGTTTGCTTACCTGTTTGTTTGTTGGAAAGGTCAAGTTTGGGATTGCCCCTTTCCCCACACTCCTGAGCTAGACCCGGAGGTGTGAGGTTTCTCGTCGCTGTTGACATCACGTCAGACAGGGGTGGCCAGCAGGCACCGTAGGCAGTTCAGCAAGGACAACTGCAGAGCCCTGGCCTGGGAGGGGAGATCTCCTTGTGGTGATCCCCGGTGGGACGGCGTGGCTGGGGAGCGGCCCAGGCAGAGAGCGAGCTCAGCAGGAGCCACCGTGAGCTGGCAGCTGGGGCGGCCCGCAGCGGCCTGGGCTGTATGGAGGGCAGCAGTGCCAGGGCCCTGGGGGCAGTGAGTGCCCACCCCTCCGCAGGGCTTGCTGAGCTGTGTCTCGAGCCCGGGGCCCGGTGTTTGGCCGCCCAGCCCAGGAGATCTTGCCCAGTCCGTGTGAGGTCGGCAGGGAGATGCCGGGCTGGCCCGGGGGCAGGAGCACCAGCCCTGTGAGGGGAGGCTGAGGGAGCTGGGCCTGGGGGAGTTGGGCCTCCCAGCGCGGGGGAGGGGGGTACGAGGAAGAGAGGCCGGTCCCAGCTTGGCCTGGGTTTGACTTCAGCAGGTGTTCAAAATCCTCAAACATCTGTCAAGTATAAAGAAGTAGTATTTTCATTCTAAGTGAATTCTCCAAGCAGCGTTAAATTTATACTTTCAAAAGTTACACTTTTTGCGAAATTACACTAGAAACTACATGTAAAGCTTTCTCCTTGCAATATACGCCATTCAAATACAAATGTTTCTGTCAGTCTTTCAAGTAATTTTAGTGGTGGTTGATTCTTGTCTTGCAGAATTTCTAAAGCAGGCTTTCAATTGGCAGTTCTTTCCTTACGTTGACACTTGATTTTTTTTTTTCTTGTTCACTGTTGTGAATGTATGGGAAAAAATAGTCAAAATAATGACCAAATACAAAGCTGCTTTCTTGTTTGGGTACCGTGGGCACACCGTGGACTGTTTTTTACCATGTCAGTGCTCATTGCTGATTGTTTCAGTTGGTAAAGAAGCTGACCTTCCATAAGGCTTTCCTTGTAAGTCAGCTTCAAAATGAAATTGCTGTAGTTTCTCCCAGAGGTAGATCCACTGAGGTTTTAAACCTGTTTTTAATCGTATTCAGCTTAAACCCCATGCATTTCTGAATCTGGTTTTGAACACTGACATCCTTCTTGAGTAAACAGAAGCTGCTTGTTCTGCCTGTGGTCAGCAGTTGTTTTAGACTTACAGAAGGCTGCTGAAAAATTGTCGGGTCTGCCATAGGTAAGTGGCGTGCTGATTCACCAGTATTACTTCTGGTCACTGAATCCGTAATATGTAGGCAATGCTCATATACTAAGAAAATGTATACTAACCATAGTAAAAGTTTACGATACTTTGATCTGATGAGACAACAAACTCCTTTTTCAACAAAATGGCTGTAATATGAAGATGGTTTTTTTTAATTTTATTATTATAGTGTGCACACTGGTGTGTGTTTCCCTATACAAACTTACAAATAACGGATAAATCACTCAAAGTTTTTTTTCTCTATCTTGTACAACTGATACCATGCACAACGGAATGAAGTTAGAATTCTTTAAAAAGTTGAAAAGTACAGTAAAAATATGAACTCTGAAAACATTTAACATTTTTTATGGTTTGAGTTGTCTCTGCAAGTTCATCATGTGGAATATCTACTTTTATATCAGTGCTTTTGTTTCTCAAATCCTCCGTTAAATCCCAGATGTTCTTTGAAACAACAAGAAGAAAAGAGGCTCAGAGTAGAAGTGCTGTGTGAGAAAATGAGAGAAGACCTCCGAAGGAAAGAAGATCAATATTGTAAAGAGATGGAGGAGAAACAGAAACTTGAGTTACACTCTAGGAATTTAGAAATGGAGTTAAGAACACTGAGAAAGCTCTTGAAACAGGTGTCTTATTTTCTGCTTCTTTTCAATTGTATTCCAGTATGCCTAGAGAAGGAGGCGCTTTGTTCATGGAAGAGGCGTTGGATAACAATTGTCATTTTTTGAGAACAGTAGAGTACAGTTGGTTCACAATTGGGCTGTTCTTTTTTTTTTTTTTTTTTGCTTTGCAGTTTATTATTCCTTTTTTCCTTTTTCAAAATTGAGGTTTCATTTGTATTTCAGGCAAAGCCTTACCTTTTTTTGAATTACTACAAAACATCCTGTATTTCGCCTTCTTAAATTTTCATAAGAAAATTTAAATTTATTTATTTATAGGTGGATTATCATAACGGTGGGGAATCAAAAATGTTTTCAAGTATGCAAGGGAGAATGGGAAGATGTATTGCTAGCTCTGTTTTTTCTTCAGATGCAAGCAGTTTTATTGTATTACTGTAGGTTGAAGAGGAATGTGATGAAACACAGAGACAGCTCTCTCAGGAAAAGAGGGCCAGAGCCCTTCAAGAAGGAATTTTGAACAACCACCTTGGGAGACAAATGGAACTAGAAGAAGAGACAAGAAGATCTATAGGAAAAAAATCAGAGGTAAGCAGATTTTTTTTTCTAATAATAAATTAAATTTCACCATGTTTGTTTTAAAGTCATAATAAATCTTACATAACTTTTTCTGTTTCTTGATGGTTTATTTACTGTTTACCAGTGTAACTTATCTGGGTAAATACCTTTCTTGTTTTCTCTTATGTCTAAAAGTTCTGGAAAGCAGCATCACTCCTATATGTACCTGAATTACTTGTGCAAGTAGGAAACTAATAGAAGACACTGTTTACACCGTTTCTTAACCTATCTGTTATTTTCCATTTCATAGACATTTTGTCATCACTTTTTAGGCTTTCTAGCAGTGAAACACCTAGCTACCTATGTCAAGGTTGACCAGGAAGAAAGTTGTTTGACAGTGTTTGTGTTTCCATTGCTTTTTTTTTTTTTTTTTTAAATTAGTTATTCCCTTATTGAACTTACTTCAAGTATGCCTTTCTTTTCCACCTCCACATAACTAAAATTTTATGATCGAATATCAGCAATGAATTCAACTCTCTGTAAGAGTTAGAGTAACTGGAGGAGAAAAAGCAATCATAAGCACTGTATTAAAAAAGATCTTGGAAAGAATTTACTGAATTTCCTAAAGAATGTGCAGTGCCTGGAAGCCTTTTTGTTCTTGGCTGTGCTGCCCAATAAATGTAGGGTGAATGTGTTTTAAGTGGAAAAAAGTTATACATACAATAAAGAGGAAATATACAGGACTATTGCATTCCGGGGGTGATTGAGTTTTATAGCGAACTTCCAGTAACACAAAAGGATAAGTGTTCAGAAGACATTTGAGAAGGAAAATACCCTTTCTAGCCTTGTGTTTACCAGATCTGTAGCACACCTAATTCAACCTTAAAGGCAGTATTATAAAGGCATGCACATACAAGAAAGCGCTGTCATTTTAAAAGCTTTGGTTGCTGGTTTAAGGGGGGAAAAAAACGTAACTGTATATTTGGGATGTTCATTTAGGTTTTAAGGATATGTTGCACTTCCGTTGTGTACGTACATTGTACATGTGCATGGGTTCACAGAGTAGCTTATTGCCTGAAACTTCATCTTTGAAGTCATGCTTTAGTACTAGAAATGTTAAAATGCAGTTTATTGCTGCAGGTTTTTTGTAGATTCATTTCCCAATTGGCTCTTTATTCATGTTCCCTGTCCTTCAGGAATCCAGCACTGACAGAGAACAGGATCTGTTGTACAAGAATCAGTTACTACAAGATGAGATTGCTATGCTAAGGCTAGAACTCACTCAAGTAAGACTTAGGCACCAGGAGGAAGAAGGAAAATATTTAAAGGAAAATGAGACCTTGAAAGAAAAAAATGAAGCTCTCAAAAAGGAACGTAAACTGAACAAGGAAGCATTAAGACAAATGTTTTTTCAGTTCAACACGGAGCTGGACTTACTAAAGACAGAATCTGCAGTGCTGACTTCCAAACTTGAGCAGACAAACAAAAGCAAAGACAGACTAGAGACAGAAATTGAATCATTTCGTTCCTCCCTGAATGCTGCAGTTCAAGAACTTGAACTTCATTTGTCATCAGAAAGCAATGCTGAACTGCGGCAAATGAAGAGACGGGACGCAGCTTGATGCAAGCAAATGTCAATTTATTGTACAGAAGCACGAGGTTTTATAGACTTTCAGAAGCTGCGCGTTTTAAACAGATTGGTTCTTGAAGCTAAGCCTTGCATACTAGGCAATCCCTGATTGGTGGTTAACTGCCAGCAATTAACAGCAAGGTGTTACCTTTCCTTGGCGCCACCCGTCTCCCACTCCCCTGTGCTCTGCAAACATGCCTCATCATGTTAATTGTTGTCTAGACAAGCTCGAGCACATTCCCCTCAGCTAACTGATTGCCACGCATGGTCCTAGTTTGCAGACTGCTCCTGCATCTCCCCCTTCCTGTTGCACAAAAAGAACCTTTGAAACCGAACGAGTAAAAACAAGGTACAAGTAATAGAACAAATAAAAAAGCAACTAAGACATATTATCAATGTCAAAATAACCCATTGTCTCTGTTCCGTGCAATTTTACAATTTCCCCTTTTTGTTTTTGAACAGCTAGTACCAGGTTTGCCATGTTCTGCAGGGCCCTTGCAAACATGACAGCAACCAAGGTAATAGCAAACAATACTGCCAATTGAGTGAATGGATGCCAAAAAGGCTGAAATTTTCTCAGATTTTGATAACATGTTGCTGCAATGGGGCACCTAAAATCCACGCAGCACATACCATCAAAATCCTCACAGCCATGTCCTTGAACCAACAACAAAAAGCAGTGGCAATTTTGACTCACATTCTGAACTGCCTACCAAACAAGGTGATTTAACTCTTTAATGCTTTCCCTGCTGTTACTCCGGATAAGAGAAGAACCGCTGCGACACGTTCCCATCACAGCCTCCTACTACATATAGCATCTACAGAAAGACAATGATCGACATTCAAAGTGTAAACAGTATCATCTTCTTTTGGATTAACATTATACATAGGTGGAAGGGCACACCAAACAAGAACTGGTTCAGTCAAAAAGTTCGAAACATAGCATGCCTTCTCTGAACATACGTCTGGGGTCATTCCCTTCATTCCCTCTCTTTTTTATGCAAAGAGAAACACTTTTACCATAACAGAGAAGCCCCTATTTACATCTCTGAGCCCGGACACAAACCCGCAGCTGTATGCTCCACCAGGCTCAGGGCAGGAATCATTCATGCAGTTACATAGCTATATATCTCTACAAGCATGCAGACACCTATTAAACACTAGATAACCATGTTTATCTTTCCTATTCTCCTTCACAATACCTAGCTGTTCTCTCATCTCTTGTTAGGTCAAATATTCTCCAGTTTCCTCTCCTATCTCTCTCTTCAGACATTCTCTATCCTCTTTTTTGCTTAATTGCGAGGAGGCAAAGGGGGTGTGTAGCTGGGTGACCATGACCTGATTTATGTTACAATCAACTAAACACTGAATACAGAAAAAAAAAGCATGGGAGACATAAGGCAAACATCAATAAGGTGGTTAAAGGTAATTATAATAAATCCTGTAATACTTTTGAGTCATGGCCCAAAGTTTCCCAGCCGTGAGAAGAGACCAAAGGCATCCCGCCCCTGGCTCTGTTGCAGATCTTTGTTTTAAGGCTTTTGAGTTTTGTATACTTTTGTAAATTAATTCACAGTGGTCACTCAGATTCACGTAACACATCCTATCAAAGTCTTCACACTTGTGTCCCTGTGCTAATAATAAAAATCAATAGCACCTCGGTTCTGTAGCAACATATGATGGACAGGATCAACATCTGTTAATAAGCCAGAAAAAAAAGAACAGTATTTGTAGTATTACTTTGTTTAGCAAGCTAGCAGCCTAATTTACTAAGCAAGTTAAGAGCGTGTACTATTCTTACAGAAGAGATTAGAGAAGCAAAAATCTGTTATGCTGCATTCCAGAACTCGGCCTCAGAATTACAGTCTGCTGTGAGTTCCGCGTTACAATCATTTGACACATGTTGGGGTTGCGATTGTGAAAGTTGCCCATTTACAATTTTCATTGGCATTATCACAGCTAGTTGTTTTAAAAGCAACCCTTGAGCTTCCTGATGTTCGACTTGTTGCAAAATATTCTGAAGCCAAAAGTTAGTATTACAGTTAGTGACTCTCTAGGACCCCGCAACACTGTGGCAAGACTCCCGCATCCGGACTGCCTTAATAGCCGTCTCATTCATTTGCAAACAGTTGTCCCTGGGATACCTTGCCTGAGTCACAGAATCGGCACAACTAATTGCTCCAGCCAACTGCTCATAGTTAACAGCAATTCCCCGATTAAGGTTTTCAATCAAGGCCACTACACATAGCTCACAAAAATCAAATAACCACATCATATACTGTATCAGTTAGTACCATACAAAGCAATAACTTCCAATCATGCAGTGTGAGTGTATAAGGTTCTGCCATCACTTCAAGAAGGAACATAGCAAATGTATTATGAATCCTCCCTTCCCGCACTGCTTTGCTTAACTCTTTAACAGCCTTGTATTGCACAGGCTGCCACTCTGCAGGTTGATTTGTCTGACAAAATACTAAACATGCCATAGCGACTCCCAAATCCCATCACTTAAGTGTTTCCCACTTGCATTCCTGCCACCAGTCCCTCAGACTCCCTTTCACCCTCCCCAAAAATACAATCAATGCATCAGGAGAGACAAGGGGGTGGGGGAAAGGTCTGGCTCCTTTTCCAGATCTATAGGACCTGGATCAAAAGGTTTATCAGTGTCAATGGAATCATTGTCCGAGTTGCCCTGTTCCCGTGCTTGGTCCTGTGTTGTAAGGGTCGCTGCAATCAGTGACAGAAGCTTTGGGGGCAGAGGAGGTGTGGACGGAATCGCCATCGCTGACTGTGTCTTGAGAAGAGTCGTGCTGTCGGTGGAATTTACAGCTTCCTCTGGTTTAGCACCGTTAGTAGAATTAGTCCACACTTGGCAAAGAGTAGTCAGAATTTGCCACCAAGATGCTAAATGCATTCCCGACACGGAGTTCCCCTCCGCGGCAGCATCATACAATTGGCTGCTGTATGTGCACACTTTCATTCTTTCAAAGTCTCTAAAGTTTCTTGGCTGCTCACCTGTCTCGATGAGTACAGGTGTTATCCTCGGGGTTTAGGTTGTCCGCCTGGTCCAGACAGCAAGACGATCGTTCAGCCAAGCCGTCTCCTCCGGAACGCAGCCCTCTTCCACGAGCTGTCTTTTTTCCGTCCGTATTCTTCCAAGGCTTTGGAACACCACCATAGGGGTCACCATTAGAGGAAACTGAGGCACGGACTCCCGGATCTGACTAGAAGACCCTTCATGACTCCATATACGTCTCTTTCTGGGGACGAAGCCTGATTCCCCATTACGGATTTCCCACAGCTCACCTCTCAACTCCGGAGGGATTTCAGGCTGGCTCCTGCTTCCTTTCAGCAGATCAGTCAAAGTTCTGCGGGATTCGCTGCATGTCGCTCAGATAGGCGATTCGAGAGCCCTTCACGTCAGATCCTTAAACGCATCACGTCGGGGTCACCAATTTGCGGCGAATGAAGAGACGGGACGCAGCTTGATGCAAGCAAATGTCAATTTATTGTACAGAAGCACGAGGTTTTATAGACTTTCAGAAGCTGCGCGTTTTAAACAGATTGGTTCTTGAAGCTAAGCCTTGCATACTAGGCAATCCCCGATTGGTGGTTAACTACCATCAATTAACTGCAAGGTGTTACCTTTCCTTGGCGCCATCCTTGGCGCCATCCGTCTCCCACCCCCCTGTGCTCTGTAAACATGCCTCATCATGTTAATTGTTGTCTAGACAAGCTCGAGCTCATCCCCCTCAGCTAACTGATTGCCATCATGGTCCTAGTTTGCAGCCCGCTCCTGCACTGAACGAAGATTTCACAGAGAACGTGATGAATGCCTTTGCTTGCAAGTCGAGCTCCATCGTGACCTCTCTGACGTGCAAGAAACCAACAAGAGCTTGTCTCTGCAGCTGTGTAAAGCTAAAAGCAAAGCTAATAGGCTAGAAAATGAGCTTCACCAGTTGAAGCAAATGCTCAGAGAAAAAGCTTTGCTTTTAGAAATGGCAAAAAAGAATTAAGTCAAGGCCAGGGTCGGGCAAAGGAATGTGATCATGCTCGACAACTTGAGAAAGATCCAGTAAGCAAACTTGTAATAAAACAGGAGTCCTTGCAGGAGCGATTGGCCCAGCTCCAGGGTGAAAACCTTTTTACTCCATCAGCAATGGGAAGAGATGCAGAACAAGAGGATCATGAAAGAAAAAATGGTGGATTATGTGCAGCACTGTTTTAATGACATTTTCAGCAAACTTAGAGCTGATAGGGAAAAGCAAGTTTATCTAATAGAAGAGCGAAACAAGGATTTAAATGCCAAGTGCACTGATTTAAGGGAACAAGTCTTTAAATATGAGACTGACGTAGTAGAAAGACAGGTAAAGTATATGCGTAGAAAGAACAATTTAAAGTTTGTCCATTCTTGAAATTAGTTTGTTCCTACAATATATCCGGTGTAAGTTATATGCATGGGACCAAAGAATACTGATTTGTTCTGGTTTGTTATGTTTCTCTCGGAATTGCGGAAAGTTTTGGCAATGGGGATATTAGTCCTCAGATCTAAGCAGAGAACAGAAAAAAGGTATCCAAGTCTAAGCTTTGATCAAGAAAGGTGATTCTTCTCTAGAACTTTTTTTCATCTATTTTCCTTAGTCCATGTTATGCCCTATAGAATAGTCTTAAGTATTTGATGGTTTTGATGTAAGTATTGCACTGATGACATGAATGAGAGTGGTATAAAAGGAGGAACCATCCAATACACGAGGGCTGAGAAATGAAGGTACAGAGAAGTGAAGTGGTTGGGGATAGATTTATATGAAGCTTCTATAGAGGGGAAAAAATAGGTTCTCTGTAAGCTGCTATCAAGATTGAAGAGTATTAGTAATGTCCAGCTGTTGATTTCTGTGTGTGTTTTGAGGGTTCTGAGGGGCCTGCCTGTTCCTCAAAGTTCATGTCAGACAGTGACCTTAAGCTTTCTCTTTTATGATGTGTAGCCACACTCCAGCAGTACTGTCAATCATTGTAAACTGTGACTTGCTTTGTATTCTTACTACCAAAATAATGGGTTCCTTTTGAAGATCATGTGAGAGAGTGTGTGTGTGTATATGTATATAGCTATACATATATATGAGCTGTGCAGATTTTTGTAAACCTAATCTATCAGTACTTCTAAAACGAGCTGAGTAAGAAGACTACAAGAGGATGTGATTCAGCATACCCTTAAAGTGTATCTCAAAGGAGCTTTCAGATATTTGTATTCATTTAATTGTATTTGTATAGTGAAGAAACAGAAGAAAGAACAATCTAACACAAAGTCCTGCCTTCAGTCACCAGAGTAATATTTGCAGTCAGACTGTGGCTCTTAGATCACAACAGATTTCTTTGGGTTTTGTTAGGAAAAAAATACCTGATGGCAGTGTGTTCCTGTGTATTGTTCAAGGAAGAACAATACCTGAGCCTTTTTTATGTGTTAGGAAACAGAAATCCTCATGAACAGCTGCTGATAGTCAAAGGTTCTCAGCTGAGAAAGATGACGAGAGGTCATCATCTGCGCAGATGCCTGCTGCTGGCAGGCAAAATTTCATACTTTTGGGTTCAATCTAGACAGGTCTAATTGTATAATAAAATAAGTTAAAGGCGTATTTCATGTTCTTAGAACTTTCTTCATGCTCATTTTACTGTTTCGTTAGGGCATGCTTGGACAACTGCAGCAGGAGCTTGCTGATGTACCTAAAAAGCAATCTATGCCAGAAGCTTCACTTGAAGTTACTACACGCTACCACAGTGACCTGGAGAGAGACAAGCTGCGCTTGCAAAAGGAGTTGGAAAGAAAGTTGAAAACTAAGGTACTTAATGTCTGTAACTATATGAATAAATCTGAGTGTAGCTGTTGAAAGTAGGAGCGAATGTTGTCCTTTTGCACCACCTTTTGCAGTGTTCTTACGAAAACTGAAGTATAGAGGGAACCAGAGGAGCTTTGCAGGAAAGCTGTAGGGTGATTTTGTGTGTGTGTGTGCATGTCATCTTATCCCCCAAAGTTGTAACCTCATCCTGTCGCTTCTAGAGTATTCCTTCTTCCCACCAGCTCCAGCTGCTGTTCTTGGTTATGGTTCCTAAGGTGTGTTTTACACTCCACATCAACCTTGGCCATAGGTCTTGGATGGGTGGAGGAGAGCTTAGGCCTGTTTCTGTGTAAGTTACTGCATTCTCCTGCGCTCTTGTCTTTTCCGGCCACCTTACTTTTTCTTCTGCCACTGTTGCTTTCACAGACGCAGAAGCAGAACATGCTGGCTCTGACATCCAAGGACTTGCACAGCAGGTGGGAGGAGCACTTGAAGTCAAGATCCCACCTTGAAGAGTGCATTGCTCAGCCGGATGAGGAGAAGGCTGAACTGTTGCAACAGGTGAGCCCAGAAAATTCTCCAGGCACTGGGCCAATACCCAGGAGAACCACATGCACCTTCTGGTCAGGTTCTTACATATCATTGCTTTCTGTTATCCCTGCCATTCAGGCTGCGAGTACCTTATCATTTGGGGGTCACGGAGGAAGCAAATAAAAGCTAGATGGGTATCTTTGTGTAAGTTCTGGAGTGGCTCTGTTGGGAAGAGTTCCCAGTGTGGTTTGCTATCAGTTGAGCACATCGAGCAAGGCCACAGTTCCCAGTTCTTCCTTGGATTTTGTGTGGTCATCTTCTGACCCCTTGGTTTCTAGGCAGGTTTATGTTTCCAGTGCGTGTATGGAGGAGCTGCTGTATGTTTTCAGTGTAGCGGGAGCTTAAAAGCCTTGCAGAAAAACATACTGAAGGAATGCTGGGTAAATGAACGAGTGCTTGGGAAACAAGCAGCGCCTGCCAGTTGCCAAGGGGCAGCCTTCCCCTTTTCTCCTTTTCTGTAGAGGGAAAATGGAAGAACAAAGTCAAAACAGCTGCCAGCTCTCCTCTGGTGTGGCTGAGAAAACACCAAGAGGAGGAAAACCAGCATGTGGCTAAGTAAATGCCCACACAGAAGAGGTGGAGGTAATGGCCGAGGGGAATAAAATGTTGAAGAACTCCAAAAGATCAGGTTCCTCCACAAGCCCCTGCCTGCTGGTTGGTGGAAGATCCCATGAAAGCTTTGGATGGATCGATGTTCTCCCATGAAGTGCATACCTACGTAATCCCTACTATGAGCAGAGGCACTGCCAAAAGTGTTCTCCAGCATCTTTTCCACCTGTTATGTCTAGAAGAGGATGGCCTTTGCTTCAGGCGAGGGCATCTGTTTCTGTAGTTACATATTGGTCTGTTTGATGTGAAACCTGAAGGGATGGATGGAATAGCCTCAGGAATTCCGTCCCATGGCATTCTGTGGAACGTGGCTAACAGATATAGATGTCCAGCAGCTTCTCTGTGGAGAGCGCTAGATGCACAGACTGTACGTAGGTATTTTTCCTGTGCTCTGTGTGTGTGATACATCTTTCTTTTCTCTTTTGAAAGTGCGAGAGTGAAAGAAAGGAAGTGAAGAAGCTGGTAGAGTTGAAACGCCCAGTTGAACTACGTCTGGCCCAAGAAATGAAAAGAAACCTCGATCTGCAGAAAGGTGTAAGAGGTACGGCTTTTTAGCGTGGTGAAGAGGTATCCCTGCGTAGGAGTCATGTTTTATTAAACTTTAGTGTAAAAATAGGTGTACCTAACTGTGAGCAGATGCCAGCCTCGCGTTAGTTCTTGGAAGGTACTTCTGTACACCAGCCCCTGGTTTTCAATAGCTGCCAAAACAACTGCAGATGCAGGTTGCCCTGCAGTTCTCCTGGGAAAAAGGGAGTCTTTCATTCCTCTTTTCAGGTGAAATCTGGACTCTCCAAGTGTATGTGGCACAGGAATACTGTTTTTTCCTGGTAATTCCTGGTGTGTCAAGTACATTAAAGATAAAGCAAGCTGTGTCTGTGCTGTTTACATGAGAGTATGTGAAAAAGTCCAGTTCTGTTCCTTTGCTTCATTGTTTTCATGACTATTTTGCTGTGCAGGTTGAAGAGGCTGCTGAGCAGAGCTACGAAGGAGCTAAGGGTGTATGAGGCGAGAGGGGGACTGTCCCAGCTGAATTTGCAGGGAGAAGCGAAGAACAGGTATTCTGAAATGGTCAATGAAATTGGCAGATTAAGAACAAAGGTGAGCTTTATTTTGTTTGGGTTATTGTGGTGGTTTTTCTTTTGTAACCTTTGTTCTTTCTTTATACTTCTTTTCATGTTGTTGATTTTGACTACTTTTTTCTTGGCTGTATTTCTGAAATTATTTGGCTGGTTTTTGATGTTCCTTCTATGGTCACAGTAGTAGGCGACTGTAATACCGATGTAGCTCTTAGGGGTAAAGATGGAAGTGTTACGTACACAGCAGTATCTGCGAGGGCACATCAGGGGTAGGCTGTCCTGCAGAGGAAGGGCAAAGCAAGAGCCACAGCAAGGCTGGCAGGGTCTGTGACCACACAGGCCAGGGATCAGCCCCACAGGCCCTCACCAAGAAGAGCAGAAGAGTTCTGGGGACAGTTCTGGGGACAGTAAGCAGAGTCCTCCAAGAGTGCAGATCACCAGGCCGGTCCATAGGGATGGGCAGGTCTGCAGTCCTACTGGGACGTCACGTCCATGGGTGAGGGCCAGGGCTGAGAGCAGTGAAGGCCCAGCACAGGCCTGGCTGCAGCTTGAGGCCGTGGCAGCATCGTCGGGCTCCGACGGATGCATTCCCTCTCGGAAGAGAGGGGAGTAACGCCACCATCACTCGGAACAACTCTGTGCAGTTGGCCTTGCCCAAGGTCACCCCCTGAAGCCTGTCTCGGGCACGAGTTGAGCAGGAGGCAGGTGGGGGTTTGCTTTTCGGAATGGTGTCTTTGCTTCCCAGGGAACGATGCAGTGTGAGGTGATGCGGAAAAAACCCTGTAACTTGTTGCTTACTAGTAGCTGACTCGGTCCGTCTTTCCCTTGTCATGGAGACCCACAAATGCTTTTGAGGTTGCTCTGGCTGTTCGGTAGCATGGAACCTTTTAGCTGCTTCTCCGCTCATTACTGAGATAGCTGTGTTTCAAAGTTATGCTCCTTTTTAGAAGATATTATTGTAGAACGAGTCAACTGCCTTGACAGTGGCTCACTTGTAGTTCACAGGTTAGCAGCATATTTGTGTTCCTGTTGGAAGAGTTATTTTGAATGACAGGGAATGGAATTACGTTTGGGCAATTTTAAATAAGTGTAAAGTTTCTACGTATTTTAGAGACTTTCAAGTGTTGACTCTGGTGGTTTCCCCCTCTTTTTAAAAATAAAAGATGATGGGATATCATGTTTTATGGTTAATAGGTATAGACGATGGATGTTTCTGGAGGGGGAAAGAAGGGGATAGAGCTGTAGTTGACCATTGGGACCTATGGGAACTCTGATATTTCCTGGAAATCTTTTGAAAACAAACTGTAGCTTTGACCTAAAGAGACTGTCTTCTGCCACCACTGCTGTAAAAGCGGTGTTCTGAACTACTACTTCCAGATCTGTTAGCGTAATGGAAGGAAAGGGTATCCGTTTCTTGTCTTGTCAGTTCTGTGACGAAGCTTTGACCGTGTGACAGCATGTGACAGTTCCTCTGAAGCATGATACATGGGGTTTTTTTCTGATGAAACCAGAATGTGGCTGTGATGTAACTGGGTATGGGTGTGTTTGATTTCCTATGATCGTATGAACATCTCGCAGAAGAATAGCCCTAGTGCTTTTCAGCCTAGCCCTGCGGGTGTAATGCCGCTGGTTTGGTACCTCTTGGTCTGTGACCCACTGCAGAACTGAGGAAGGATGGGAACCTGAGGAATGCTGTCAGAAATGATGTGAAAGCTGTTCTTGTTTTAAAAGAAGAGCCTGGTTTCGCTTTTGTTTTAACACTGAATCAGCAGATGGTAAATAAATAGTCTTGATGGCCAACTCCTGTACCAATTTTCACAGATTTGACTAATTTTAGATCTCTGTGAGTTCCCTGTTTTTTTCCCCTTTCCTGTCTACAGGTTGATGAACTTTCACAGCAGCTGGAGATAGTCTAAAAAAGGCATGCAGCTAGAAGCACAAAATCATGATTTGCGAGAGTTGTCCACCATGCGTGGGAGCCATGAAAAACTGGAAAAGAGCAAAAGCCAGCTGAAAGAAGAGGTGGCTAATCTCAAACACCATATGGAGACTAACACGGTGGATCGCAGCCAAATAGAACAATACAAAAGAGGTGGAAGAGTGAGCTGAACAAGAAATAAGACAAAAACTGCAAGAAGTCAATCTGATTTTGCAGGTAAGTTAATTTCTTATGTGTGTCTGTTACAGACTTCTGTTTTGGTTGTCATTTTTAGGGGCGGGGGGTGGTGCCTGATTCCATGTGTTACGCTGTACTTCTGTTTTTCCTGAAGGGCAGTGGGAGAAGGGAATATGGTTGGGCAAGATGCTTTCATGTGCGTGCAGTGTGCCTGCAGGCCCTGAATCAAAAACTTGCCAAGGTAGATTTTCATTTTGCAGTTCTTGGAGGGGTATCACTGTCCACTGGTCTGTTCTCATTGTTTATCCTTGAATGGGTATTGCAACTTAGAGTTGTCACAGCCAGGCATACACATCTTCCTTAGTCATTGCACAAGGGGCAACGCTCAGAAAAGAAGTCACCAAAGCTGCAGGGTGGGGGCTGGGGGTGCGGCATCTCCATGATTTCTTTGAGGAATGCTATGCCCTGTCCTACAGAGATAGTGTTCCTTCATCAGTAGCTTTGATGAGTAATAGTGCTAAGATGGGGGTTCTTTCTGAATGAAAAGAATCATTTAGTGTGGTAGTTCCAGGGTTCTGCCCTGGTCGCTGATGGCAGTGAGGAGGCACAGTTGCCTCGCTGAATAGAGCTGGGCCCTTGAAATTGGGTACACGCAATTGACTGGCGAGGAGAGTTCTCTTTTTCTTTGCGGTGGTTGAAAGTGTGTATCTACTTCAGATGCAGGCAGCCTCCCAGGACAGATTAGAACAAATCAGAGCCAGTCGTCATGCTTTGCTGACAAACCAGCTAGAACACAGAATTGGAGACCTCGAACGTGAATTGGACAGGATAAAAAATACCCAACGAGACAGTATTTTTCAAAAAGAATCCGCACAGGCAGAAGCGGAAAAGTACAAAGACCTGTACCTGGAGGAAGTTAAAAATGGAAGATGCCTAGGAAATAAACTAGAAGGGTAAGTCCATGCATTTTTGGGGTGATAATAAGATACTACTTCTTCCTCAAGCAGTTTTCTTCGTTAAATACCTTTTCTACATCTGGTCAGCATTATGCGTAAGATAGCATATTTGTGATGAAAGTACCTTAAGGCTCCCCCCTGTTCATTGGAACTATCTTCATTTCTCTTCAGTGTTCCAGCAGTAACACCACCGATCATGGGCATTAATAGGATATTTTTGAAGTTGAGTTTGTTTTAACAGGCAGCCTTTTTGCCAGTCTCTAATCTCCTCTTCTTACTCTAAGTATGGCAGAAAAGATAATGTCGTGTCCTTTACTGCTTGAATAAGGATAGGCCCTTCAGAGAGTGGCATTTGATGCTGCGAAGCAGCAACAAAAATCTTTTGGCTTCCATTTTAGCCGCATGTCATAGGTTTCAGCTTTCTTTGGGAAAGGAAGGGTAGCCCAGAGTTCTTATGCAGGTGATGTACCTTTCAGGAAGAGCTATGTAAACACACGGTGTGCACAGACTGCTTTGAGGCCTTAATGCTGAGAAGTCCAAAGTATTGGTTAACTCTTGCTGCTTCTTGCAGGTAGTGTGGCTACCTAGAACTAGGCTCTTCAAAAAACCTCAGATCAAATTATGGACGGTTTTTTTGGACTCTCTTAATCCCTTCCACTTTCAGAAGTCAAATAATAGTCAAAGACCTGGAGGGTAGCTTTGCGGAAGTGTTATTACCAAAGATAATTCTTTGTATGCTTCTGAATGTTTCAGAGCTAATGAGAGACGAGCAGAAGCCAACGCTAAGCTCCTTCGGGAGTGCCATAGAAGCAAACCTTTAATTGCAAGCAGCGCTGTCAGTGGTCCAGTTCTGTATTCAACTGAACTGGGACATATTAGCAACAATCTGGCACTGAATAGAAGTCTAAATCTAGGAGGAAGCTTCCTAACCCCACCCGTGAATACGTTACCATCAAGAAACAGAGTTGAAGCCTATGTGGCTAAGGTAAGCGTTTTTAAATACTGTTCTCAACTAGTGTTGAAGAGTATCTGTAAGCAAGGTTGTGCTTTTCAGTCTAAAGTTAGAATCCATTTCTAGTTCCAAACCAAATGCTCTAATATGCTAAACCAAATTGCTCATCAAAACAGTACACAACTAGGTAGTAAAAACGAAGACTTTTGGTCATCAGGGTTATACAAATTTCCAGAAGTGCTCAAAGACCAAAAAATACTGAGTTCTAAATGATGAATTGCGTAACAGGTTTTTTTTTGCAAGTTCTCTTTTGCAAGAGAAACTGTGATGAAGAATACTGTGGCATAGGAAGCTCCCAAATAAGCTCTTCAGTAAAATTTAATGCGGATGCCCCATCCCTGGCAGTGCTCAAGGCCAGGCTGGGTGGGGCTTGGAGCAACCCGGTCTAGTGGAAGGTGTCCTTGCCCATGGCAGGGGGGTTGGAACTGGATGATCTTTAAGGTCCCTTCCAACCCAAGCCATTCTGTGGATGACCTTTTTTAAAACAGCTAACTTTATGATGAGTGCAAAATCCCATCAGACATCTTTCTTTGAGACACCTTTTCCTCCTTCACTGATGTTCATGCTAGCAGTTTCTTCACCGGAACTTGTTTTAGTACAATACCAACAAAGGGATGCTTCAAAAATAGGATGGTATTGATGTGTGGAAAGCAGACTCCACAATCAGTAAGATTGTGAAGTAGGTATGTTTATTCAGCGCTGCGCAGCACGGGGGGTAGTCCCGCCAAAACCGTGCGCGCCTGACACGAAAACTTGCTCTGTTTTTATAAGGCATCTCATTACATATTCATAATATGATGCAATACGCCTATACATATGCATTACCTATCCCCGCTTCGTATTAAAATTAGTTCTGCGAGCCATTTCCGTATTTTTTTCTCGACTGAGTTTGCGCAGTGTCCCCTGGTGGTGGTCGTCAGGGGTCCTGAGGATGAAGGCAGGTGAGTCTTGCTAGTTACCCCCACATCTGGCGCAGGCTCAGTAGCGTCCTGGTTTTTGTCCAAACCGCAGAACCAGCTTTGGCTTGTTCTTGCAAGGTTGTAATTGTTCTTTTGACTTATATGGTCATAAAGCTGGACTTACATGGTCATAAGGCTCTTTACTCCCGTATACCTTATCACAACACCCAAGCAAACCATGTAAGATCTGGCAAACAGCTAAGCAGACTATTATTACCCTAAACAGCTAAGCAGACTATCGTAATCGTTAAACTTTACCCTATCTCTTAACCCCCCTCTCTCTCAGTAGTGAATGTTAGTTATTTTTTTCATAGTATTTGTGTTTGTGTCACTTTTCTAATTATTCAGATTTTCTCTGGAAAGGAGGAGACCAGCATTTCAGACATAGAGCCCAGGGAAAAGAAAAGAACAAACCAAAATCCAAGGTCCATTCTCAACTGCCCCCTCAGGTTTTCTTTTTATGTTAGTGAAAAGTTGTAATCATTAATAATTTTGTAAAGTGTCTAGTTCCAGTGAAAGCTTGACTTGCATGTGCTTCTCATAACAAAATAATGGTTTACCTTTTTTGCATAGTTGAGAAGCATGTAACCTTCCAAAACCTTTCTTAAAAGTACTTCCTTGCCTGGCTTTGAGTCTTGTTTTCAGAGTTGTAAGTAAAAAAATGCAGTGTTTAATTTTGGTGTGAAATACCACTACTTTACATTTAGATACTGCAAAAAAAAAAAAAAAAAAAAAAAGTTAGGGCATGAACATTATTCTTATCAGGGAGACTGCTTTATGAAGTGCGGCAAACCAAAACGAATGCATATGAGCCAGTGGGTGGTGTATTTGTGTGGATGCCCAGTGCTATGCTTGCTTGATTTTATGTCTGAATCGCTACTGAAATAAATATGTTGTAGCATAAAATGTTGAATGAATGCTGAGGTAATGTTTTGAAAACAAGGGAATCCATTGTTTTGAAATAAAACTGGAATAACATATTTAAAAGTTCATTTCTACTCTGACTGCTATACAGACTCAATCAGCAAAGTGTGGCTGGTGACTTTAAGCATAGCATGCTTTTCTTTTCAGATGCAAAACAGGACTGCTAAAGCCTCTCTCATATTTAAAACTCCTCAAACCAAACTATCATTTTAATGACTTCATTTAATTATTTTGTTCAAAAAGTATGTTACACTATTCCGAAGAACTGTTGTCAGGAAAGCATATTGTATTCTCTTGCTGTCTTGCATACTCAAAGTTAATGTCATTCTTTTGTACTTTAGTTGTTTGACATTTCAGTTGTTTTAGTAACTTATTTACCAGTAAACTTTCTGTCTTTATTTTGAAGTTTACAAGGAGTGTGTTTTCTTTTGAGACTGCCAAAGCCAAATGCAGGAAACACAGACATTTCCATATATTTGAAAAGAATGTTCTGAGGTGCAGATTTCGTAAGCCACCCCTGCCTCTTCCCACCCCAAAAAAGTCCTGGAAAAAGTTTGTACTGACAAGTGTTCTGCGAAGAAAAAGGGTGCTTTCCATCCTAGGTGAATGTTGTTTCAGGGCTTGCCTTTGCTCACAAGAGACTGCAAAGCTACAGTCGTGGCAAGCAAGAACGCCTTTGGCTCACTGTGACCTGCAATGATGTTTTAAAGCGTGGGATGGTCAGGATAAGCGAAGTGGAAGGCTGTGACAATCCCTGCAGTACTACTGTACATACCGCATACTGTATGTGCTTGCACACGTGTGTGTTGTTTTGCAGAACAGGGATAGGGAAACGGTAGGATTTTGTTGCCATCCCTGTTTGAAAGTAAAGCCCCCAACACAAAAGAAGCAAGCTGCCTTTAGACTGCATTTACAGCTCTTGGTGACTGCAGGTGTGTGTAAATATTAGAGAACAGCAGGGTCTTGCATTCCCAGAGCCACTTGAGCAGTGCCGTGAAGACAAGTGTCCTTACTGGTATTGCAGTCATACTCCCAAGCTCTCCTGCTGTTTCCAACCTGTGCGCACAGCCGTGAAAAAAACGGACTGACATTTACAGCACAGCAGGGAGACTCTTGAGTAGGGAATGTTAAAGACTCCGCTACCTATGTTTCAAAGTGGCCACTATACATGATAAATCTTCACAGGAGAACTAGTCGGCACTTCAGCTGATGGTGTCATGAGGCTATTGATAACGAAGCACAGAATGCTTCTTTTAGTGCTTGAACGCTTTGCAGACATTGTTTCTATTTTTTTTTCCTTAATCTAAAATATCTGGCGAGAGAATCAAATTCAGGATGGGTATAAGATATTTTTTAGATGGTGCTGCTTTGCTAATTTTTACAGGAATAAGTTAATACAAAATATTAACGTAATTCCCGATGTCTGTTACAGCTAGCATTAAGAAGGGTCAGTTGCTTTCCTGAGTAGTTTGACAGACTTTACTCACTGTTTTATCCTAGTGAGCTGCCAGATTTGGGATGCCATAATAAGAGTAATGCAATTAGGTTTTCTGCACGTTGTCTGGTTGACTTCTTAGTTAAGAGTTTCTTTCCCTTTGGGAATAAGACTAGACAGCCTGTCATTTGCTATTACTAATTCTTCCTAAGATTATCACTGGAGCTTTTTTTGTAATTAGCTATCTTAGTTGGCTCTTAAATTTTAATAGCCAATTGAAGCTACATTTTAGCCAAGTTCCATACCTAAATTGCATTCAGTCCATTAACAAAGTTGGTTAAAAGGCTCTTAAAAGAAAAGCCAATAGATGGTGGTTAGCACTTCCATGTTTGCAGCAGTAGCAGTACCAGCCTCCAGTGAACATTCTCAAGAAATGGCACTTCCTTCTAGCAAAGGAAGAGAACAAAGAATGACTGAAATTTGTTTTGGGAACAAAGGCTGATTATGCAGAATACTTGTAGAAAAAAAGTAAAATTGAAGTGCGTCTTTTCTGGAAGAAGGTGGGGGAGATGCAGAAGGGAGAAATGAATGGTTCTGCTCAGACTTGACAGGTTCTGGAAAAGCCAAATAAATGAAGTTATGTTTTTCTCCATTTCAGCTGATCAAAATTATTAGCAAAACCATCTGAAGCACCTTGTGGTGGAATCGTCACCTTGCTGAGTTTAGTTTGTAAAACATCCTGCCAGACATTAAAAAAACTGTAAGCATGCCAGCACATAGGCTCAGAGCACCGCTTCTCTAGTTGATAGACCCTATAATTTTCTTTTATACTGAAGACCATGGCTGGATACCTCAGCCTCCCAAATAATTTAATGTAACATCAGTCTGCATTTTTTTTCCCTAATAACACTTGTTTAAATTAGATTTTTCTCCTCTTTTCTTTCTTTAAGGTATAGACAGGAGATTAACAGCCTTTGGATCATCCCGTGACAAATAATGGCTTTCTTAGACTTTTCTGCTTTTTAAAAAATAAATAAATCTTTACTGCTGTGAAGACATCAAATATTAATACTGCTACAGTTTTAATACAGAGTCTACTAGTTGCTGATGAGTTGTTTCAAGGATGGTTTGCAATGCCCTGTATGTGTGACGATAGGTAAGTATCAGTGGCTTCATTGCAGGAGGTGTGAGGCAAACCCCAGATTATGTCTGAATAATCAGTGTGTGTGTGTATCTATCTATCTATCTATCTATCTATCTATCTATATGCTTTTACCAGCATATATAGTGGGACATCTAAATTAGAGTTTCCAGAGTGCACCACTTCCATTGTTCAATAAGACGTAGAGCTGGAGCTCTTTGAACATGAGTTGGATCCTGTTGCTTGTAGCTGACCTGCAGAATCAAACCGACTGGAAATGCTCTGTGGCAGTAAGTGCCGGTTCCTTCATCTCTCTTGCTGTTCTGGGGGTGCTGGGCTCTCTGTGACGATGCAGTACTCAAAGGGGGAAGGAATCTTATCTGTCTGAAGGTTGATTTTCACGATGTCCTTTCTCACAGGTAGGGAGAAAGCAGATGTGGTGGGATCAACTTCTTTGGAAATTCCTAGAGTCCTAGTTGATCTCATGGATAGCTTTATGCAACCGCATGCTAACTCACATGCATTTCAGTTTTCTTCCCCCATATTTTCAAGACTGAGCAGCTGAAGATTTAGAAAGGTGATTCTATGAATTCTTGCTTCATTTTAGGCCTTCTTTATCTCTATAGATGATACCTCTATAGCAACAGTTTTGGGGTTTTGCGTGTTTTGTTGTTTGGGTTTTTTTTTCCTTTTCTCCTGAAGTGATACATAAAAAAAAGGGAATATACTATTTCTGTGAACAGTTTTGCCTGGATGCAGAGTAAGCCGGACAGCTTAGAAAAATGCAGCAGCTCTAATTGGATGCTACAGACTAGTTTTTCTCTGCACTGATGGGCCATGTTTTTAAACATGAAGTCAACCAGCAGTATTGCACTTGTACTTCTTTCTAGTTGTCTGTGTTTCATTTTATCTCAATCCAAACCTGTCTTCTTTCAGACTAGAGCATATCCTGCTCATACAGGCTTTCATGCCAGATTTTAATGCCCTTGCATCTAGGTCTACTGCATACAAATAACTGAAGCATTTTCAAATGGACCTCAAGTTCCACAGCTGCCTAAGCTGCTGACAAGTGAATCCTGACAGCTTTTTCTCCATCATTGTGAATGCTGCAACAAGCCAAAATTGAGGTTTTGCATTTTCTCAGGGATATCCCAAACAGTAAAAGAGTTGTGGAGGAACTGTTATTTGATGGGAGAAAGATTGCCTCCCGTATTTCTGCCCCTTGTGTTGGAAGGTCAGCTTTCCAACCCTGCAGACCTTAGCTGCTGTGATGGGTTTTCATAAGTATACTCGAAAGAAAAGTGACAAGAGCACAGTGAGACAGCTGTGAAGTGTAGTAGAAGTGAAAAGAAAATAGACATTTATGAACTTTCCTGAACTAATTCCTTTTGCCAAACCACTCCAGACAGGAAGAAGCTGGCACAGTGGTAATCTGCATCTGCAGCTGCTGAGAGAAGGAAAATGCTGCTTTGGCAAATGGAGCAAGAAACCTAGAAAATTAAGGATTAATATGTCCATTTATAGAGAAGCAGTGAGAACACAGTAAGATGAAATACAACCAAGGAGGATGCATTTAGAAGACAAAAGAGCCCTGGAAGGGAAGGTACTTAGCTTTGTTCAGAATGCAAACTATAACATGCAGTTCTTGGAACTGGTGAGTTGCGCAGCTGAATGTTAAAAGAAATTAGTTCATACCACAAGAAATACACAATCTGTGCCTTGAAAACCTGAAGGTACTTTTCTTTTCTGCCAGGAGGGGAGTGGAACACCGGATCTACTTGAAAGTAAGTAACCCTCCAGCTAATTTTATCAATCTGCTGCTAAACTTCAACAAAAATAGTTTTATTAATAAACTGAATTCCTTTCTGAAAACAGATATATCTATACAAAATAAAAATGCCTTTATTCCTGCTTTCTCACTAATCTGTCATTATGGAATTGTTTCCTTTGGAACGGTGAAGGTGGATCTGCACTAGCACATGTGCAGTCCCTGACTCACTTCTAATAACGCTTGGTGATAGCCATAGTGACAGGTATAGAGCAAACGGCACCACATTCAGAAGACAATATGGTGCTGAAAATATCTGGACATGGTCTAACAACTAGTTCCTTTTGTCACCGCTGGAGCTGATGATCAGTAATTTGTAGGATTTGGGGGGGTTTAATCAGTGTTGTCAAACCTGGGATGAGGTGGAATTTAAAACTCTCTCTTATCCAGACCAAATGTTATCCAGACTTGATATACCACTTGAGAGACTGACAACATCTTTTGCCTCTGTTATCTTCATACATTAGCTGGTTCCATGTGCGGCAGTGAGTTACCTCACTGATTGCTTATTTCCTTTCCTCAGGTCAAAGCCCTCCTAAAAACAGCTTTGAAACTTGTCATCCATTTCTGGTGTAAGTGCAACACAAGGTTTTCTTTAAATCTGACCAGAATACTTTTTTCTCTGTGTGGAAACTAGTTTTGGGGGTGAATTCCATTGTTTATATGGAAAGCTTGAGTTTTCTGAGGTGGTAGTGCCCAAAATACCATTTGAAGCCAGTAAGAGCTGCAGTTATCCAGTATCACTGAAAATCAGGTTTATGTTCCTCTAAAAATATACCCCTTGCCTATTTTATTTTACTGCAAAGACAACTGCTGTTGCTGTGGCGTTGCCAGATGGAGCTGTACATAGACTTGGGGCAAGTGGGAATGTTGAGGGGGGCGTTTGGGAGGGCAGGGAGTCCCTGCTGGTAGCAGCACTTGCCCTGCCAGGGGACCGAGCAGGGCTTTGGGAGGGGGTGCTGGGGAGTCCCTTGTATCGCTTCTCTGCAGGAGCAGCTGTGGCAGGGTTACCTGGATGATGACCTTAATGAGAGGAGGTTTCTTGTGGGGCCTGCATCCCCATGAGAGGCTGCACTTGAGATCTGACCTTTGTTTTCCTTTCATGCCGGGTGTTTCTGGGCCTTGAAATGCTGCTGCGGGCTCAGATGGACAGTTAAGGCTGCTGTGGGCTCAGATGGACAGTTAAGGCAAGGAGGGATTAGCTCCCAGGGACAGGGGTGTGTAGTAAGAGTTGGGCTCTCTCAAAACACAAACCAGCTTTGTGGGCCGAGACTAGCAGGACTAATGATGGGCATTTCTGGAGGGGTTTGCACCTTCAGAGCTCTTGGCAAATGTCAGCCAGTTTGCCTGCTGCCCTGCAACTGCTGCTCCCTGGGAAGGAGAAATCCTGCTCTCCCAAGTGAATGCTCCTCCCCAGCTGCTTTTCAGCTGACTTTGCCAGCAAGGCTAGAACAAGGGCTGCCCTTCTGTGCAGGGACTGTGGGTAGCACAGAGATGCAGCCCAGCAAGCTTGACAGTGCGGAGGTGCTGGTCTGACCTCCCCAGGGCCCCCTCTCGAGTTCAGGGCAGGGAGGGACCAGTGCACCCACCGAGGCAGAAAAGCTTCTGAGCTGTGGAGAGGAGCAAAGCTGAGCCCAGGGACCGAAGCTGCCGTTACAGACTCCAGTGCCCTGCCTGAAGGGAAGGTTGCTGTCTGAGCTGCTGCCTGTGCTCGGGCAGGGAGGGCTTGCAAAGCAGCGAAGCAGGGAGCTGCGTTCTGTCAGCAGCTGGAGCCTTTCAGAGTCCGCCTGCAAAGCTGCCACTGCCCTTGCTGATGCAGAAGTGTTCCTCACGAGGTGGCTGCCTGACCAGTCTCGTTGCTGGGCTGGTTACCCAGACCTGCTCCTTGTGGAGATGCATCAGTTCTCCTTGCCGCCCAGCCGTTCCTTGTGAAGGCTCGGTGTAGCTAGCTTGGTTAAGCCCAGATGTATCTTTCATGAGCTATCATTTGTAAAAGGAGTTCTCAGTGCTGGGGAGAGCAGCCAGGAAAGAAAAAGTTTCCAAAGAGGGCTGGAAATCTCTGTCTTCTAGTCCTAGGGAAATGAAACTGAAGCCATCTTCTGGTGTGCAGCCCAGCAAGTTCCTGTGAGCCTGTCTGGGAGAAATTAGCACCTAGTTAAAAAGGTGGGAGCGGCAGCCAGGGAGGAGGGTTACAAGCAGGCATCTGCCTTGAGGCTGTGCTAAAGGGAAACTGTAGGTACTTGTTTCTCAGCAGTTCAGCTGAGGGCTGCCTCTAGGAAGAAGGTTCTGGTGCCAGGGCATAATTGTCCTTGCCCTGTTCTTTTTTTTCTTTAGTGACAGAGGGTGCCGAGGGCTGAAGGTACCGGCTGGATGCTCAGTGCCCTTCCATTTCCCTCTGCAAGGGTTTTGGGTGGGTGAGAGAGGCAGGCAGCTGTGACCCGGCTGCAGATGTGCTGGGCACGTCAGCCCGCAGCAAATGTGGAGTCTGACACCTTGTGCCTCCTATGGGACAAGACCCTGCTTGTAAGCAGTTGCTGGAGAAAAGCTGGTGCATAATCAACTTCTACCTTAATTGTCCTGTGCAATGTCATCTGCATCTGGGTTCTATCCGCAGAGCTGAGATGCTGTTTTCGCTGCCTTTCAGGGCTGCTACAGGTGCGTGTTTTCAAGATCTGTTGGTCTAGCCAGCATGCTGTAAGGGTGCGGGTAACAAGGTTTGTCAGTAATGCTTCTTGTTCCTATCTTTGACCAGACTAACTTGGTATCATTTTCTACTAAGAAAGCTTATTCTGTGTGCTGCTCAAAATACTGGGCTGCTCAGGCATTAGAGAGAGGAGGGAGAAGCCTCTCCATAGTATTCGCAGCACTGTTGAATGGGAGCTGTTTGCTGGCCCTTGTGACTTTGTCTTTTCCCGAGGAAGTGTTGCTGGACTTGCCTGGTGGGTAGAAAAGCTGAGTCCCTGTGAGATCAAACAGCTTGCCTGGACCCTGGCAGAGCTGTAATTAGGTGAGTGCAAATTTGTCACCTTCAGTGTCATCCTTGGTCTGTCTTATGTGCTGCTTCTGGCATGGGGGGGGTGGGTGGGGCAGGGGGGGAATTATTTTTTTCTGTCTATAGGACAGAGGAAGGGGTGGTGGCTTGGTTAAGGCAGCTGGGAAGGTTTCTTCTTTGTGGCCTGGTTGCCCTGGGAGTCCACATGCTGCTTTGTAAGGGAAGGTTGCAAGGATGTCTTCCACCTTGAAAGGCAGGATGGTGGATACACACACCTTCTCTTACGCTCCTGGTTATAGAACGTCACCTGGGTGTGCTGAAGCTTCCTAGAACACTTGAATACCTGAACTGCAGGCTGTGAGATTCCTGCAGGCTGTGCTGGGGCCCCCAGCTTGTGTGCTGGGACCTTGCTCCTGCATTGGCTGGTGCCTGGAGGCAGAGACGTGCTGGAAAGGCTTTGGGCATCGCGGCTGTTTCAGCCAGCACCCCACTCCTCGCTGCTTGCAGGAACTGGAGGGTTCCCAGGCACGGCACAGTCCTTGTGTGTTGTATTTCCCGATTGCAGGTTAATTCCTTCCTGACCGAAGGAGCCCTTATTTACCAAAATTTCATCTGCTCCTGCTGTTTATTGCCCCCTGAAATCCTCCTCCTCTCCTGCTGTCCTTGCTGTCCTTCCAAGAGCAGCCAGTTGTGTTCCTGCTGCGGTGAGGAGAGGGATGGAGTCAGGATGGGGTCAGCGGTTGGCAGCTGAACAGCTGCTTCTTTTTGCATTTCCATCTGTTCTTTCTCTTCCCTTTTAATGAGATCAGGTGCCAGAGTGCACTGGGAAGACTTTCCAGTGTGAGAGGAAGGCACACAGGGCGTACTGGGGTCTTTGCTTTTGTCCTTGGCAGAGAGGCTGCTCGCATCCAGCCTGCACCATCTCGAGCTGCTCCTATAACGCACGTGGTGACGGGGAACACGCTCTGCAGTGAGCCTGACAGCTCCGGCTTGAGGGGGTCTGTCCTGCAACTCTGAGCCTCGATTGAAACTTGGAGCTGCTTGTGCTGATGGCTGCAGAGGTGCAAACCTGCCTGTTCCTGGACCCACTGGGGCGCCTGTCTCTTGATTGTGTTGTCCTTCTCTTTTTTTGTGATGTGGCTACTGCCTTGTCTTCTAAAATGCCAGCTGTTTCAGATGATAGTAGTGGCTTGACAGGTGCATTTTTTCAGGCCCCCGGTGCTCCCTACACAGACCTGTCAGCTTTTCTGATCGCCCCCTCTAATGAGTGGCTCCACTCCTTTGTGTTTTGGAGGGGCTTCCCCTCTGCTTTTGGGGCCATATGTTTATTACAGAGCTGGTCTCTGAGTAGGAAGGCTCTTCTCGAGGAGGATCTGCAGGGGCTGCTTTTGCTGCTGGCTCTTTGATTCATGAGAGCTCTTGGGACGTGTGAAGGGTGGGAAGAGGTTCAAAGGAAGAACCCGGGGAGCTCATTTCAGCAGTTCAGCTTCAACAGTCTCTATGTGGAAAATGAAAACCTGCCCTTGTGCTGCCACTGCCAAAATGTGGTGTGCTGGGAGTCAGCACGGAGACCTTGATCCCCTGAAAGCTGTAGAGTCTGACAGCGCCTCCGTGGCAGAGACCAGAGGCTCTTTTAAGGGATGCACTAGGTGCCCTGTTTAAAAATGAGAAAGCCCTGGCCCGGGTTCCAGCGCAGGGCAGCCTCTGCGTGGCTGCTCGTTAACAAAACTCTGTGTCTTTTTGGCAAAAGACTTTCTGCTACAAATGCAGTCAGATGTTTGTCTAAGCAAAAGGTAACCCAGCAGTCCCTTCCTGAGCAAACCGGCAATTCTTTTGGGATTTTGCTTGAGTTCAAAGTGTGCCTTTCTGGTTGTGTTGGGCCTGTGAAGGCAACTGCCCAGAGCAGGTGAGGCCACATCCAGCTTTGCTGTTATTTCCTTGGTGCCTGCTTCAGGTTAACTTCCTTGCACAGCAGCGGTGGCGCCTGCCGAGTGCCCCAGCACCTCTTAGCGCAGCCCTGTGTGCGGCAGGGAGCTGCGCCAGCTGGCCCGGCAGCAGCCAGGAGATGAGCTTGTCCCTTCAGCGCTTCACAAGTGACAAATAAAAGAAGCTACTCCTTTCACAGCACTGCTTCTGAGCACCCGATGGTGCTTTGTAGCTGCTGTGATGGTGCCAGGTGCTCCTGTGGGCTCAGGCTGAAACATGTGTCATGGGCTGGGATTGTCCCTTCCCTGTGTCCCACTGTGTTGTCTGGCTTTTCCCTCTCGCTTGCTTCAGATCACAGAAGCAGATGCTGGTGTTTGAAAGCGCCTTGCAGGAGAGGTTAGGATCGGCTGGGGCTGTGGATGACCAGCTTGCTGTGAAGCCGAGGAGAGCAGTCCTACTGCAAATGGAACTGCCAAGTGGTGCCAGAAGCTGCAAATGCCAACCCAGCTGTTGTGGACTGGGTTAAGGCCGTGTGGGTTTTTTCTTGGCCTGGAGAAGCTGGAGGAAGGACAGTCTGTGGCGTTTAACGTGGTCTCTGGAGCCGACCATGGGAGGATCTTGCTGGGCCGTGGGTGCTTGGGTATTGCCATGGTTTTAAATGCACGTGATGCCAAGCAGTAGAGAGCTGCCATGTGCTTAGGCTCTGAAGGAGGTCGGGTATGTCGGGTGGAGGAGAGGAGAGGCTGGTGGTCCCCAGCCTGTGGTGCCCCGCAGTATGGGGCGGGATGGGAGATGCCCTGGCAGGACCCTGCTAGCTGAGGAGAAGAGCTGGGTGTGAGGGAGGAGGGACTTGCCCCTGCTCTGCATCTGTGACAGACCACTAAACCCTGCCTCTACAGCGTGGTGGTACTGCAGCATGGTTCTGTCCTCGGTGTCGTGGGGGCTTAGATGGCTCTTAGCTGCCAGAGGCAACAGGAGGCCAAGAGAGCTGGGGTTAAGGCAGCGTCAGCCCCAGGAACAACTACTTGGCCAATCCTGTAACTGCATAGATATGGGTGTCCTTGACAGCTGTACCCTTTCTTGTCTAGGTTGAGATGTTGTGCCGATACCTTGCAGAGTCAGGTCTGAACCTCTATCTGGAATCTATCCATCCTTCTGTGGCACTGTCTTCTGGCAGTCGCAGCCTTGGATACTGCCTTGTTGACTTCCACGTCAGAGATTCCCCTTGAACTGTGATTAACTTCTCGAGGCTTGTAGATTTTCTTCTGCATGTACACAAAGACAGCTGTCTGAATTAAAGGGTGTCATAGTATTAAGGAAAAAGAAAAGCTAGGAGGCATCACACTTGTTAGGGCCAAAGATTTTGTTTTGTTTTAAAAAGCAATGGGAGGAGAACAACTTACTCTTCAAGTAACTGCACAGTTAATGTCTCAAAACCGCAGGCATTTGAAATGCTGTCTTGATTCAGAGAAGAAGTAGAGAAGCAGTTCAGAGTTTGGAAGTGAGATGTAAACTCAACAAAGTGAGAAAACGAAATGGGTTCCCAGCATGGGTATAAAAAGGGGGACAGCAAAGCCAGGGTTGTGCGTTCAGGTCTGTGCTACCAAAACCAAAATGAAATCGTTGTTCTCCCCTACAGTGTGGGACTGCATTGCTCAGAAGGTGGCAGGGGAAACACGGACAAAAGGAGCCACCTTGATTTTCCTTCTTTCTCATCAGGAAACAAATACGAAGCCTGTTCTGGCTCAAGAAGACTGAGCTGCCTATTTGGGACTTCATCAGGTGTCAGTGGGTAAGTGACCTGACTGCAGTTATTTGTTAGAGGATGTTTTGATAGCATCTAAAATGATTGAGTGTTGCAGTCAGTCCTTTCTTGAACCGAGCGCTGGAGTTCTTCCTCCATGGGTTAAAATGGGGGTAGTGAAGGCTCCTTCTGCACCCCCTCGTATAAGCTGCCTGTGGCAGCACTTCCCCCCTCTCCCTGGATCCTCACTGCAGCTCTTTGCCTTTGCTGCAGCTCTGTGTTCTCTGCAAGACACCAGGCGTGTCCAGTTATTCTGTGGGTTTGATGGCATGGGTGCAGCAATGATGACGGGAAAGGTGCTTCTGATGTGCCTGTTTCAGACCCTGCGCAGGGGTTTTGGTTTTGGTGTTCAGAAGCTGGAGAGTGCCTGTGCTGTCAGGGTTGACCTCGGAGCCCGCAGCAGGGCTTCTGGGGGGTGCTGGCTGACGGTGCTCTGTGTCCTTCTAACGCTGCAGCAAAGGAGAGGTTAATAATGCAAGGTGCCTGCTCTTGCCCCTGGCTGTAGGCTCCTTTGTTTCTGCAGGAGGAGAAGAGCTATGTAAACAGTGTTTCCCCGGGGCTGGGGGGAAGGATTTTCAGCCTGGGTGGAGCAGCTCCCTGCATGAACGAAGTTCTCTGTGCCTCTAAAAGAGAGCAGGGCCACCAGCCTGGTTTGGTCAGACCCTGCTAGGAGGGAGCAGGGTGGCTCGCTTGTGTGCTGCGCTGTGCACGAGTGTGATCCCCTGTCTGCTTCCTTGGGACCAGCTGCAGCCTGTGCTGCTGGGCATGTGTCTGAGTCAGGAGCGCAGGCAGCCAGCTGGGAGCCAAGTGTGAATCGGGAGGGATGGCTCCCAGCTGAACTGAGTGGTGGCAGCTGGATGCTGTGAAGGAGAGCAGAGGTGAGCTGCTGGGGCAGGGGGGGTGTTGGCAGGGGAGGAGGGGCTTGGTCCCTGCGGGAGCAGAGCTGGCCGTGTAGGACCCCAGGAACAGAACGGAGAGGGGGCAGTGATACAAACCCTGTACCCCCAAGTCCATGGTCGAGAGCATGGATGGTGCTGTGATTTTCAGCCTCTGGGCTCTTTCTGAAAGTGTGCGTCTCCCCCAGGGGAGGTGGCTAAGCCCTGTCCCGGGGAAGAAGCCTGGAAGAGACTTGGTTGTCCTTCCCCTTCCCTGTCTCAGCTCCGCCTGTGTGTCTGGGCATCCAGCTCTGTGACAGGGGTGGTCTGCCTTACATTTCCATCTCCAGCATGGCGAAGCCCAGAACTGGGTCAGAAAGCGGTGGCTGCAGTCTGCTACATCCTGCAGGGCATCCTGAACCATGTGTGTAGGCTTGCCAAGTGTGGGCACCCATACCGACTGTAACTTCAGGTCTGTGGCTGCTTGAAAATGGCAGCTTGGCAGGGCTGTCGGCTGTCTGTAGCCATCAGGAGCCATGGCTCTGGTGAAAAAGCTGCAAGACAAGCTGGCTGTGGCCTCCCTCTTGTCGTCTGCCAGCAGGCTGGCTGACAGCACACACCAGCCGTGCCATCTCCCCAGCCTGCTCTCTGGGAATGCAGTGTATTCCTATCCCTCAAAGTCCCTGTGAGCTAGAAAAAAAGAACAGTCTGCACTGTTCACCTTCCCTGCCATCAGAAATGAAGCAGCTTTGGCAGAACGTGCGTGTTTTGCAAAATGCTGGAGCACCCCAAGGGCTTTGCGTGCAAAACGCGAGCGAATCAAATCAAGCTGCTTTTTGCAGAGAGCATGGGTCCCCTTCTGCTGGATCACCAGGGTCTCTGCAGCTCCCCTTGCACAGGGCTGCATCAGCTCTTTCCTGCTGCCTGCCAGGGTTTTTGTCTGGGTGTTTAAAGGCCCTGGCAAAGGGAGTTTGCCTCCCGTGGGGTGGGAGAGGGTTGTGCAAGGGGGACCCACGCTCCCCCTCCAGTGATAGGCACTGCAGGGAGGCTGAAGAGCCCGTCTGAGCTGGGGCCCTCTGGGTGCTGTGCTTCTCTAGCCTGGGTGGCTGAAAGTAGCTCCTGCAGACCATCTTGGCGTGCTCTTGCCGAGCGATGACCTCTTCAGTGCTGTAATTTGGGATTTCCACAGCGACAAGCTGTGCTGCTGTGTGTGCGCTGGTGTAGTTGCCCTCCAGTTGATGGGCGTGGGTATGTCCAGCCCAGGGTCTGGCAACAGCAGATAGAGATTTGCCTCCATTACATGTGAGAGTTGGGATGTGGGAAGAGGAGCGAAGGAGAAAAAGGCTTTGAAGTCAAGGTGTATGCATTAAAAAAACAAACAAACAAAAAGCCCCCCAAAACTGAGCATGTTTCTCTCTGTCCAGCATGCTTGAACTCCCCTGTCCCAGGCTTCTCTTGTACTGTGAACTCTGTTTTACTTCAGGTTGAACCTGTCTAAGATAAAAAATAAACTGGCTAAACTTTGTGCAGAAATCTCTAAGATCCCGATGGGTCTTAACCTATATGAGAAAACAGAGTGAAGTAACCCTATTGCAATGTCCATGTGGTAAAATGGGGGTGAGCAAGCTGACCTGTGATCAGAGGCTGACGAAGGCAGGCGCTGGCTGGGAAGAATGGTGGGTCCTGCCTTCCCTGCTTCCCTGCCCTGCGTTTGCCTCTGCCAAGTAATGACTGGCTCATCTCGGTGGCAGTGTAGGGAGCACAGGCTAAAAGTGAAGTGGCCCACGGGTAGCATGTAACTCTGAGATCAAAGTCCGGAGGGAGGAGGGTGAGCCCTGGCTGTGCTCGTGCTGAAGGCACCGGAGGGTGATGTGCTGCACATCGGGGTGCCTTTTTATTGCATGCCTTTGTGTTTTGTTGCTCAGTCCTTGGAAAAGACTGTGCTGAGGATCAGACGTGGCCCCGTGTCCCTTTCCTGTACCAGGCTGAGCCTTGCCCGAAGGGCTGCAGTTACCCAGGATTGCAATGCTCGTGTTCCCAGGTGCAGTGCGATAATGGCTGTGGGCCTTCTGAGGTCCAGTTATTTGGGCAGAAGCCTTTTTGAGAAGGAAGTATGGGGAAGATTAATATACAACACAAATTCTTTTTGGATTATTATTTCACACTCTGCGATCCCATGGCATATGCCCAAGGCTCAGGCTTTGAGGTGTCCTGCTTGGCTTCTTGATGAAATACCAGCGATGCTTCCTATGAAGTGGGAATAAGTCTCCAGCTGTCTGATTTGGAAGTGCTCTCGTTTGCCATCTTATGCAGCTTCATGTTTCCACTGTGGTCTCACCAGCCAAAGAAGCAGTCCTGTCCTCCTAGCTGGAGGAGCCTCTGCGTCCTTGAAAGGAACGTGAGGGATTCAAACAACACTCAGCAAGCACTGACCTCCCTCGAGCCCTGTGTCAGGCCCTGCACAAGGGCAGGGCAGAGGCGCCCAGGTGAAGTGCATCTGTCTGAACGGACCACCGGTGTGCCTGGTGCCCGAGCTCCTCAGCGAGGGCGTAAGGGCACCTATGGGCTCTGTCAAGAGTTGAGAGCTGTGTGTGATGCTGTGCTTAGCAGGGTTTGCTGGCTGCGGTGCTTCCCCGAGAAGGACAGGTCAGTTGTGCTGGTTTGTGCCCGGGTGTGAGCCTGCGCTGAGAGCCCTGCCGCAGGCAGGCTGCGAGGGGCGCGGTGGCAGCGCAGCGGGTGAGCTGCTTGACCTGGGGTCCAAGTTATCCCAAAGTGAGCAGGCCAGAAGAGCAGCTGGTCCCTTCTGAGGGCAGTGCTGGCACCTCTGTGGGTTGTGTGGCTTGATTTTTAGGCTCTGTTGTCATAGTGGGTGTTTCCAGGTGGCGTGTGGCTCTTTGAGTCTGGAGTGCTGGCTTGCTTTCTTAGCCCCGGGGGAAACCCTGTGGGTCCTGCCATGAATTTCTCTAAGGGCTGCCGTGTTTTGGGCTGAGACGGGCAGGGCTGTGGCTGTGCTGAAGCTGGGAGGGTGTGTTGGAGGCAGTGTGGCTGCATGCTTGCTGTGGGCGTTGCACGCGTTCCCTGAGCTGCTGTTGGTGCTTGGAGAGCAGGCTGTGCTAGCCAGGCACCTGCAGCGCCTGTGCCCAGCAAGTGCAGGGAAGCGCAGCTGGTTCCAGTTGCCCTGGGGCAGGGGTAAGTGGGAGCTCCCTGCTGAAGCCGTGAGCTTGTGTGGTAGCTGGGCACAGCTGGGCTCCTGTTTGTGGGTCCCCCTGGGCTGGCAGAGGCTGGGTGGGAGCCGGCTGGGTGCTGAGCATCCCTGCAGCCCTCTGCTGCGCCTCTCCGCGTCCCGGCCGTTGCCGCGGTGGCATCGGCCACTGTCCCGGCCGTTGCCGCGGTGGCATCGGCCACTGTCCCGGCCGTTGCCATGGTGGTATCGGCCACTGTCCCTGCATTAGCCACTGTCCCCGTTGAAGTGGCAGCCGGGACAAGGGGCTGGCTGTCAGCACCGACCGGCAGTGCGCGGAGCGTGCGGAGTGCGCGGGTGTCCCTGCGGCCCCGCCGGGTGTCCCTGCGGCCCCGCCGGTGAGGTGGCGGGTGGCTTTCGGTGCCGGGGCCACCTGCGGGTGGGAGGGCTTGGGAGCGGGGCTGGGGGCAGCTCGGAGCGGGGGACGCAGAGGCAGGGCTGTGCCTGGGCCGGGGTGACACGGCTCCTGCCAAACGCCTCCCGGCAGGAGGTTGTGCCCATCTTCCGGCGGGGTCTGTGTCCCTGCAAGGAAGCTGCTTGTTGGGGGGAGGGTGTGGGGGATGTGGCTGCCTGTGTGTGTGTGTGGGGGGGGCTCCTGAGGCACCTGGAGGCTGCAGACATCCCTTGCCAGGCACCGGCAGTTGGAGCCCCTTCTCCTCCCCTCCCGAGCCGGACGGGGAGCGAGCTTTGCTCCCCCAAAGAAAACTTGGTTCTTCCTTGCTTCCCGTTCCCACGGGGTGTCGATGTGCCTGCATCCGGACTGGGTTAACCATGGAGGGGATGGAAGCTGCCTGCTTAGCTGCTGCTGCTCTCGCCCTCCTCATCTTGCTTTCTCCCTGTGTTGCCCCGTCTGTAAATGAGGGGTGAGATGAGTTATTCTTGCTCTGTCTACAAAATGCTGTGAAGGCTCGCGATGAAAAATCGGACAGATGGCCCAGGTAGAAGTGACTGCAAAGCTCACTGCTTTCCTTGCATTTTGAATCCATAGGTGACTTTCTGAGAAAAAGCAATTTGTGTATACATCTAGAGAAAATGCAGAGGCTAGAGTGCTCCAGGAGGGAGCAGATGATTCTTAACAGGCTGTCCAGCCTCACCCCTTCACTGAAGGATGAGCAGTAACTTGGTGGTGAAGCCAAAGCTTCCTCTGTAACACCTTGGGGTTGCAGCCAGTGCTGTAGTATTACAGCAGCAACCCAGGAAATGCAGAATATTTACTCTTCTGGCAGCCAGTAATGTGTGTGTGTGTGCTGGAGAAGCAGGCAGAAGGCTGGAGCCAGCCCAGGCCGGCTTGGGGGGTTGTGTTTCTGCTTTTGGTTGTTTCCCTGCCTCCACTCTGGTGTCTTCAAACTGGGTTAACGTTTATGCTCTGCCAGAGGTAGAAGCTCCTGTGTGACAACTGGGCATGAATATACGTAACTTTTCACTGAGGAAGTTTTGAAGACTGAGATTCTAACACTTTGGGTTGGATTAAGGCTCGTAGGAGCATTTTGGACAAGTCGGCTGATGCCCGAGCTCTGAGGGCCCTGGCAGGTGAAGGCAGCTGGTGGGTACGTGAACACCGTGCAGCCTGTGCTGTGCGCTGCGAGTCGATGGTGCAGAAACTAAGAGATGGTGCAGAAACAAGGGGAGTGAGTGGTGTTTAGGGCTGCTGGCAGTGTCGCTTGTTCCATCTTGGTGTGCACTTAAAGGGTGGATTAACAAATTCTTGCAGATCAGCAGAATGGAGGTTACTGGTCTTATGCTTTTTCACGCTGCCCAGGGAAGAGTCCCTGTTCCTGGAAGTATTGAAAAGGCACATAGACGTGGTGCTTAGGGACATGGTTTAGTGGTGGACTTGGCAATGTTAGGTTTATGGTTGGGCTCAATCCGAAGGGTCTTTTCCAACCTAAATGATTCTATGAAATGCGGTCCGGGTGCCAGAAAAAGAGTAAATAAAGAGGGAGTTGCAAATCTGCAAAGCTAGGGTAGCCGAGATCAAATGCTGGGTGAGGCAGCCTGGAAAGGGACAATAGTACTGTAAATACTTCAGGCAGGAACCAGAGTTACTGTAAATGATAGTACGTGAGGCTAGGGATCTCCAGCAGACCCTTGGAAGTGAGCTTGGTTGCTCTCACTGTCAGCTGGCAGCTGAAGTTTATTGAAAGAAATAACAGGAAGGTATAACATGAGGCTCCTATTAATTATCTCGGCTATGGCAGAGCTTTTGTAATAAATTGCAGGATGGCAGAATCAAAGTGATAAATTAGAGGTGGACTGGAATATAAAGGTGACAGGTGAGGCTTCCTGCATAGCAAGGCTTGATTTAGAAAGCACTCAACCACTTAGCAGCGGGCTGGAGGGGCAAAAGAGTAGTCTTGGAAAATCTGCTTCTCCTTTCCTGGCTTCCTTGAGATGCTGTTGATATGGTAATTATAGGTAAGCAGGTGATTTCTAAGCAAGAAATGTGATGATGCTACTGAAGCCTGACCAGGGCAAGATGGTTTAACTGAACAAAATTGTTCAATAGCATCCTGATTCTCACTTTTAACAGATCTCCTTGTCTTGCTCTTCCAGCAAAGTGTAATAGAAAAGCAAATTAAGCAGTTGCTCCAGAGAGAGATGGTTTATCTTTGCGGAAGCAAGAAGAGGATTTATTGTGTATGCCAAAGCAAGACTGAGCCACCAGTCTGTGCTCCTACCAGAAAAGCCGGGTGTAGTGTGTTGTAGCGCAGTGTGCGGGTCCATCCTCAGCCTCTGCCTGGAGAGCAATCGGCTGGTGTCAGACCGGCTCAGAGGCTGGTGCTGCTGCTGCAGCACGAGTGACGTGGGGTCCTTCGGAACAGGAGCACTGGCACGTGGCATGGTGACAGCTGCAGGATCTGTATGGACAGAGCTGTGCCTTTCCGTCAAACTGCCCTTTTTCTCCTAGTGGGCATTAAGGATTTTGCTGTTTGTTCTTAATTTCCTGTCTTGTTTGAGCACAGTATCATCAGAGAGCGGTTCAGTTTCATTTATAGAGGGAAGCTGTTGGACATGCACACAAAGGGATTTGGATGCTTTAGGGCCATATCAAAGTGTTCCTCAGCACAGCTTTTGCCAAGCTCACGGGTGCTGAAGGGCCACTCTGTGCCTGCATTGGTTGAGCTTTCTGACTTTTCAAGACATGAAGCCCTGCCTTGTGCCTGCAGATACTTTGGCTGTACGGCCCTAGCCCGTATCGTGAGCCAGGCAGCGTTCAGAGGTTAATACTGCTGCCCTAAGGAGAAGACGTGCTTTTATTTATCCTTAATGTAGCTCATGGCCAAAACACTCACCTGGGAGCAGGATGATCCTGTGCAGACCCTTCTTTTCTGCCTAACCTGACTCAAGGAGTCTCTGTAGTAGCTGTGAGCCCACATCATGAAACAGATCCTTTTCTGTCACCTTGAAGATTGTCCTGATCTTTTTAATTTTTTTCTCCAGAGGCTCCTTATGTGCCGCACATGAGTCATTAGCTAAAAGACTTTGTAACCCAGGGAGCAGAGCCCCCACAGCCAAGGGTTTTCCTTAGCTCTCAAGCATCCTAGCTGCTAGCCTGCAGATCAAGCTTTTTCTCACTTGCTTTCTGGAGGCAGCATTGCTAGGAGACGTGGAAGTGATCTTGTTACCGAAATCCCGGAATGAAGAACTTATCGACACCAATGTGATGTAGATAAGCAGACACTTTTTTATTAACGGCCGGGTGCGTGAGCGAGTCCTCTCACGATCAACGCACACCAGGTCCCAAAATCAGATTCCATATAGAGAACTTATTCATACATATTCATTAAATATTCATGCATAATCATAACATTTCCCGTAAATCATTTACATACTCTCCTCCTATATCCGATTCTGCACAGTAAAGCTTAGAAAGGTCTAGAAATGGGTCTGGGGTACGATTTGGGTAGGTGGTATGTGAGTCAGTGGTCGCGATCTCCCCTGCCGGAATTACCTTTTACTAAAGTTCACGGTTTCTTGGCAGGCACCTACAAGCTGTTCGACTCTCCCCAGTTCCCATTCATCTCATATTCTGACATTTCAATACACCTCTGCGTACAGAAGACTGGTTAAGTACAAAGGAACCTTTCAACCCTAGAGTTATTACCTAAGTTTTAACAATGGTTCCAGCCCCTTCTTCTAGCCTTGGTACAGGACGTAAGAAGATCTCATAACAACTTTTACTGTGCAGCTATAAGTTTCTTATAAGATTTTTTTCTTATCCTTCTATATTTTAATTTTATGAAATGATTTTATAAAATCAATTAATCAATCAAATAAAATCAATCAATCTTAACTTATTAACAAATCAATAACATTTCCCCCCTTTGAAAGTGTTGAAAATCATTATTTCAATACTTTCACATTATTCATATATCTTTTGTTTCAACATATTTTGGTAATGGATCATGTCTTGGTGAAATAGTTGGTACTTCTCTCATAATCATACGATTCACTGCAATTCTATTGGTAAACTCTTTCTTGAAACATGCATATACTAGCATGCTCATCAAAAAGACAACTAGTAACAGAAACAAAGTCTTAATTATAGATTGTATCCAAGAGCTCAAATTCCATCCCAGTTTGTTAAAAATTTTCCCAAGCCAATCTTCTGACATATCCTTTTGAATTGTTTCAGTTTCTTCTTCAATTTTTCCCAATAGGTCTAGATCATGTTCCACATCCTGAGTGACATTTGGAATGTGGATACAACAGTGGTCCAATTTATCCTTGAGATACCCACACACTCCATGTTCTTTAAGTAGGAGCATATCTAGTGCCATTCTATTTTGTAAAGTCATTCTGGAAGTTGCCTGTAATTGTATATTCAATTCCTTAAACCCTTTTTTGGTAACGTTTGCTAATTTTTCCACTTGACCAGTTAAATGATAGAGCCATACTCTGTTTCTATATGAAGCTATAGGATTTAAAAGTGATTCCAGTGCCCAGCCAATTTTCACTCCTGTAGATGGTTCATTCCAAGTATCATCATTTATCCCAGATCTCTTTATTCGTTTCAATTCTAAATTCTCTAGAGATCCTTTAAATGGTGATTTCTTCCAAATTGGACACAATGTTGGCGTGCCTAAAGTGATTTGTTTCACCTTACCATCTAATGGTAAGTGTGTTGTCCAGGTTCCATCACTTAATGCCCAAACTAAATGTCCTGGACTTCCAATAGTAGATTTTCTACAACTAAACAAAGTTCCTCTTCTGACTGTAAGAGTGCTGGTTAAATTGAGAGTATTCTTAAGACCTCGACAAAACCAACCATATTTCAAAGCAGCGGCCAACGGAGGAATTCTTTGGATTACTAAGTCTGCATTACTACAATCATACACTTTTTCACATTTCCACCATGGCACTATTTTATTTTCCTTCTCTCCCAATGTAGTTGACCTATCGTCAGCCCAGGGTAATACTGAAAAAACCTTTCCATCCCAGGTAAAACACCAAGAAGTTCTTGCCATATACTGAAAATGGGAAAATATGGACATAGACCATATAGAGTCCCACTGGTCTACTAATTGGGTGCTTTGGCCAGTTTTGTTACACTTCCATTCCATGACACTTTTGCTCACATTGATTTTAAATTGTTCATCATGAGAACACCATCCCACAGTCTTAAATCTCCCTATTTTGGTAAAAACATGATTTAACAATTTTTCACAATCCGCCAGACTACCTGGAGTTTTCCACTGTTTTCTAATGACTTTCACTTGCTCGTACCATTGAGTCACTGGCCTTTGTTCACAATAGTTGGTTTCATTTTTATGTTCCAGGTTAGTCAAATTCATAGTTAAAATTCCCCATGGAATAGATTCACCTACTGCCCTCGGTATTGGCAAACAAGCAGTGATCTGCGTGACATTTTGTAAATTGGCAAATTCTTTAATCAATCCTACCATCAAATTTTCCTCAGCCATTTGTTTGGGAATTTCAATCACTTGTTCTGTTTCTACTTGTCTTTTGTTCCTGTCCACCAAGCTGGCCCATGATCCTACCAACACTACCGACCAAAATAAAATCCAATATAAAAATTAGACATGTTTCAGTGTCAATTTTAAAGTCTCTGGGTCACGATTGACAATCTTCCATGGAGTAGGTGCTTTCTTCACTCGAGTATAATGTATCCAAGCATCTGATTCAGCTATCTTGATAGCTATAAAAGTGGTTAACAGTATCTGGAAAGGTCCTCTCCAGCGCTCCTGCAAAGGTTCGGAGGCCCAGGTCTTCACATAGACATAGTCTCCTGGTTGGAAATAATGCACGGAATTTTCCACGGATAAAGGTCTATTCCAAATTACTACACTCCAAATCACAGCCAAAGTTTTCCTTAGAAAAAGCAAATAGTTATACACATCTTGTTTTCCTTTTACATGTATGTTTAGATTTGGTTCTGGAGACTCATATGGTTTTCCATATAATAATTCTTAAGGACTGACTGAGGTTCCACTCTTTGGCTGTACCCTGATTCATAATAATGCCAATGAAAGTGCCTGAGGCCACTTTAGACTGGTTTCTTGACAAATCTTGCTTATTTGTCGTTTCAAAGTTTGATTCATCCTCTCCACTTTCCCACTAGATTGTGGTCTCCAAGACGCATGCAAATCCCAATTAATACCCAATACTTTGCTAACACTTTGGACTACTTCAGCCACAAAGTGTGGACCTCTGTCAGAGGAAATTCCAATAGGAACTCCAAATCTCGGAATTATTTCTTGTAATAACCACTTCACAACCTCTTTGTGCTTGTGTGGTGCGACAGGGAAGGGCTTCTGGCCATCCTGTACAAGTATCAACCCTTACCAGGATGTACCGGTACCCATTTTGTCTAGGTAACTCTGAAAAACCTACTTGCCAATAATCTCCAGGTTCTACAGCAGATTTCAGTCTACCCATTGGAACCTTTTGCTTAATCACTGGATTATTTTTCAAACATACCTCACATTTTGCAGTTATCATTTTAGCTATTCCTAACATCTTAACTGATATTACTTGCTTTCGTAAAGATGTTACTAAGGCTTCTGCCCCCCAGTGACATTCTTGATGTCTCGTTTGAATTATCTCTCTCATCACAAGAGGTGGAATTACTACCTGTCCATTAGGAGTTATCCACCATCCAGCTAAGTTTTTCTTCGCATTTAATAACCGACCCAATTTGTCATCTTCCTCTGAATATCTCGGTTTTTCCCTAGGAAGGGTTACTGTTTTAGAAGGAATTATTGCCATTTGCAATGCTTGTTTCTTTGCTCCTTTTTTTTTTTTTTTTTTTGCGCTGTTCTATCAGCTAAATTATTCCCAGCTATTATTTTTGTATTCCCAATGTGATGTGCCTTACAGTGCATGATTGCTACTTGATCTGGCTTTTGAACTGCTTGCAATCATCGTAAAATTTCTGTTTGATGCTTAATGTTTGATCCTTGAGAGGACAATAACCCCCTCTCTTTCCACAAAGCTCCATGGACATGCACTACCCCAAAGGCATATTTTGAGTCAGTCCAGATATTTACTCTCTTGTCTTTGCTTATCTCTAAGGCTCGAATTAAAGCGATGAGTTCTGCCTTTTGGGCTGATGTGGTACTCGCCGATGCTCCTGCTTCTATAGCTGTAGTCTCTGTTGTTACCGCATATCCGGCATATCGGACTCCTTGTTCCATAAAGCTGCTTCCATCAGTACACAGTTCCCAGTCTGGTCTCTCCAACGGCACATCCTTCAGATCTTCACAACTAGAATAAACATACTTGATGGTAGCCAAGCAATCATGTTCCAGTCGTCCTTCTTCCTGTATGGAACTTAAAAACACTGCAGGATTTACCAGGTTAGTTGTCTTTAGAATCACATCATCCTGTTCAGTCAATACCACCTGGTATTTCATCATTCGGCTGGGGGACAGCCAACGTCCCCCCTTCTGTTCTAGGACAGTTATCACCATGTGTGGAACATAGACTGTTATTGTTCTTCCCAAAGTCAATTTCCGAGCTTCTTGTATGAGCATCACTGTTGCGGCCACTGCTCGAAGGCAGTTTGGCCACCCTTTACTCACTGTGTCCAGTTGTTTAGAGAAATATCTGACTGGTCGTTTCCAGCTTCCTATCCTCTGGGTTAACACGCCCAGTGCCAGGTGTTGTCTTTCATGTACAAACAGCTGGAAATCTTGGGTTAGATCCGGCAGTCCCAAGGCAGGTGCAGACATTAGGGCACGTTTCAACTCTACAAAAGCCTTTTGTTGTTGTGGGCCCCATACAAAGGGAGAGTTCTTCTGGGCCTCGTACAGCGGTTTAGCTATTAGCCCATAGTTCATGATCCAAGGCGACACCACCCAGTCATTCCCCAAAATGCTCTGAGTTCATGAATATTTCTCGGCTCAGGTATACCACAAATAGCTTCTGTGCGATTTCTTCCTAATTGTCGTTGTCCTTTTGAAATCTCAAAGCCCAGATATATCACAGTCTGGCAGGCTTTTTGGGCTTTCTTCCTGGATACCTTATACCCATTTAGTCCCAGGAAATTCAAGAGGTCAATAGTCACCTGTATACAAGTAAATCTTTCTTCTGTAGCAATCAATATGTCATCCACATATTATAAAAGTAAATGCCCAGGTCTTGGTTTGTCCTGTTTCCAGATTTCAAATTCCTTTGCTAAATGATTTCCAAAAATAGTTGGACTGTTTTTAAATCCTTGGGGTAATCTAGTCCATGTCAGCTGCATCTTTCGCCCGGTTTGAGGATTTTCCCATTCAAAAGCAAACAGTTTTCTGCTTCCCTTTTCCAAAGGTATACAAAAGAAAGCATCTTTTAAATCAAGCACTGTAAACCACTGATAATTCTCCCTCAATGCTATTAACAGTGTATAAGGGTTTGCTACTACAGGATAAATATCCTTAACCATTTGATTTACTGCTCTCAAGTCTTGTACCAGTCTATATTCACCCGAAGGTTTTCTGACTGGTAAATTAGGAGTATTATACTCAGATTCACATTCTTCCAAAATTTTATACTCCAAAAATTTATCAATCAATTTCTTCAATTCCTGTCTCACTTCCGGTTTGATTGGATATTGTTTAATTCTCACTGTTCCTGCCCCTTCCTTCAAATCTATTTTAACAGGTTCTGCTAGTTTCAATTTACCAGGAGTATTTGTTTCCCATACAGTAGGGATCACTGCCAAATCCACCTCTGGTGGAATTTCTTGTTCCTTTACCTTTTCTTGTATCATCAAGATTTCTCCCGTTTTTGACTCAGGTATTTTCAAGAAAAGTTCTCCTTTGTCAAAAACAATCTGTGCATTTAATTTGGATAGCAAATCTCTTCCTAAGAAGGGTATCGGACATTCTGGTACATACAAAAATTCATGTGTAATTGTCTTATTTCCAAATTTCAAATCCAGGGGTTGCAGGAATGGCCTGTTTTTGTTCCAGTTTTTCCTTTACAGGTATTTAATAGAAAAATGTCGCTCCTGTATCCACTCCCAACCTCACAATTTAAACAACATTTTTTTCCACTTTCTTATTATCAGAAGTTATAGCCATTACCAAATTATCTCTAATAGTTAGCTTACATTCATCCTGCCAATCCTTTCTTTGTCTTAAGTAAAAAAACAAATCCACACCTGGCATTTTATTCCATTTCCCTTCTCTTTTACAATACAGCATTAACTGCAAAATAGTGTTATAATTCAGTGTGCCATTCGTGGGCCACTTTTCCTGATCATCCAATATATACAAAGGCCACCAATTATTACAATACTCAAATTATTACAATACTCAATCATCTGGCTCTTTTGCAGATCATCCTGTAAATTTCCCCAACGTGCCAATAAACATCCCAACAAAGAATTTTTTGGGATTTTGTCATTTACAGCAAGATTACCCATGCTTTTACTTTTAAACAACTGAGTTAACTTAGTTGCCATGGTGTAGTTACTCACAATACAATACACAATTATTCAACTCTGTCACTCCGATCCGCGGATCCACACTCCCGCTCGCTTTCGTGCTCAATTATACGTCTCACACTTACAGCCACACTCACACTTTCCCACAGTTACTTTAAACAAACATACAACACAATATTATACCTCTTAATTTTCTTCTTAATACACAAACTCACAAAACAACAAAAAAACCCAAAAACTTCTTCTAACTTCTTGTTAGAGGCACAGCCTTAGAGAACACTATAGCATATAGTTTCTCTTGTCTACACTTTTGTCCAACCCTGCAATAGCTTTCGTTATGTCTTACGGGCAGACTCCTAGTCCTACCCTGCGCAGCTCTTTCACCGCGTCTGACAGGCAGACTTACTCAGTGGGACTCCAACCCACTGGTGGGACTCCATCCCACTCCTTACCATACACTTATTATAGTGGGACTCCTACCCACTTCCTCTAGTGCACTTACTTACTACAATTAAAAAAAGAAGTGTCTTACCCAAAAATCCAGGGAACGTCGTGAAGAGCCTTACGGATCGGGGATCGATGGGTGTCCCCGAGAAATCCTCGGTGCCGGCTGGAACCGATCAGGTCCCCGACTCCTCCGGTCTCCTTCAGGGAGGTCCCATCTGGGTCGCCAAAACTGTTACCGCAATCTCGGAATGAAGAACTTATCGACACCAATGTGATGTAGATAAGCAGACACTTCTTTGTTAATGGCCGGGTGCGTGAGCGAGTCCTCTCACGATCAACGCACGCCAGGTCCCAAAATCAGATTCCATATAGAGAACTTATTCATACATATTCATTAAATATTCATGCATAATCCTAACATTTCCCGTAGATCATTAACATACTCTCCTCCTATATCCGCTTCTGCGCAGTAAAGCTTAGAAAGGTCTAGAAATGGGTCTGGGGTACGATTTGGGTAGGTGGTATGTGAGTCGGTGGTCGCGATCTCCCCCTGCCGGAATTACCTTTTACTAAAGTTCACGGTTTCTTGGCAGGCACCTACAAGCTGTTCGACTCTCCCCAGTTCCCATTCATCTCATATTCTGACGTTTCAATACACCTCTGCGTACAGAAGACTGGTTAAGTACAAAGGAACCTTTCAACCCTAGAGTTATTACCTAAGTTTTAACAATGTTTCCAGCCCCTTCTTCTAGCCTTGGTACAGGACGTACAGAAGATCTCATAACAACTTTTACTGTGCAGCTATAAGTTTCTTATAAGATTTTTTTTCTTATCCTTCTATATTTTAATTTTATGAAATGATTTTATAAAAAATTAATCAATCAAATAAAATCAATCAATCTTAACTTATTAACAAATCGATAAAAATCTTGTCTGGGCTGACGAGCAGGGCTGAGGAATGGATTTGGCCCTCTCCATCTCCCTGGGAGGGCGGAAAGGTTTGGGCTGGAAAACCAGAGGAGTTCAATGGCAGGGACGCAGCTGAGTGTGGGAGCAGGGTGGTGGGGTTTGAGAGCAGGCTGAGATGCCAGCATTGGATGCTGAGGTGCTTGCAGGCTTTGCACAGGTTCCATGTGGCTTCTGCCATGCAGCTCCATGAAGGCACTTTGCAGCTAGCGGTTTCCCTTGCTAAGCACCTGCGGCTGCTTTGTCAAGTCCTCTTGTTATCAATTTGTTAATAAGTTAAGATTGATTGACTTTATTTGATTGATTAATTGATTTTATAAAATCATTTTATAAAATTGAAAAATAGAAGGATAAGAAATATTTTTAATGAAACTTATAGCTGCACAGTAAAAGTTGTTATGAGATCTTCTGTACGTCCTGTACCAAGGCTAGAAGAAGGGGCTGGAACCATTGTTAAAACTTGGGTAATAACTCTAGGGTTGAAAGGTTCCTTTGTATTTAACCAGTCTTCTGTACGCAGAGGTGTATTGAAACGTCAGAATATGAGATGAATGGGAACTGGGGAGAGTCGACTGGAACAGCTTGTAGGTGCCTGCCAAGAAACCGTGAACTTTAGTAAAAGGTAATTCCGGCAGGGGGAGATCGCGACCACCGACTCACATGCCACCTACCCAAATCGTACCCCAGACCCATTTCTAGACCTTTCTAAGCTTTACTGCGCAGAAGCGGATATAGGAGGAGAGTATGTTAATGATCTACGGGAAATGTTAGGATTATGCATGAATATTTAATGAATATGTATGAATAAGTTCTCTATATGGAATCTGATTTTGGGACCTGGTGTGCGTTGATCGTGAGAGGACTCGCTCACGCACCCGGGCGTTAATAAAGAAGTGTCTGCTTATCTACATCACATTGGTGTCGATAAGTTCTTCATTCCGGGATTTCGGTAACACTCTGAGTGTGAAGCCTGGCTCCAGCTGTGCTGCTTGCCTGCAGCAGGCAGGAGTCACTTCTGTGCCGAGCCGGGGAGGCTCTGGCATTGCTTCTGAGGTGGGGGAGCGGTGGGCAGGAGCACGTGGTGGCAGCCCTGTGAGTGCATCTGAGGCCAAGCATGAGAGCCCTGATGGGTCTCACCTTGACGTCTGTCTTGGAGTTCTGCCTTCTGAGGCAGGAAGCATCACCCAGCGTCCGGTTCCCTTTCTTTAGAGCGCGTCTGTCTTGGAGCCTGGAGCGCACCGGGGTGTCATATCTGAGCTCTGCAGTTCCTGCTCAGGTTTGTGTCTGGACAACATGTGGGACACGTGTTGCAGTGAGCTGCCACAAGCTAGCTGGCTGGAGAGCCAGCTTTTATCTTCCCTGTCCGGACTGTAAAGCTCCAGATAATGTATGCTGGTTTTCCAGCGGAGGGTTCCTGGTTCCCTGCCGAGCAGATGTGCTGATTTGGTTTGCTTGTGGCCGTGAGTCTCATGGGAAGCGTTTGTTTATGCCGTATGCTGCGCTGAAAATGCGTGAAGCTCCCTGGCAGCCGAGATGGCCTTGTAAGTTGGATGTCCTCGGCTGGCGTGTGTGTAGATGTGTGCACGGTTAATTGGAACAAGCTCATAGGTGGCTACTCACCAGGTGCAACAACAGAGGACACCCCAAAGGCATTGTTGGAGCTGTGGCAAGACGGTGATTTGCCTGTTCTCTTTTGCGTTGATATGCTTGGGGTCCTCCCCAGGCAAGCAAAATAGGAATTAAGTTCTTGCTTTGTAAGTCAGCGTGGAGGTTTTTCTGTACTCCTTAAAGAAATGAGTAGCTTGTCTGCAGTGTCTGGATGAATTTACCTGAAGCTGGGATCTGTGAGTTTTTGCTTAATTTCGGGATGTCAAAAAGTGTTAGGGTAGTGCCGGGTCTTTCAAGTCCCATAAAATAAGAAGTGGGCAAATCCATCCGTCCCTTGGTCCAGTTAGCCAGGAAGGGAGGGGAAATGATTTCTAGTCCAAAGTAGTGCTTAGTAAGTGCTGTACAGACCTTGAGACCCGCTTTCTGGGGGTGTTTTCTCCTCTTTCCCTTTCTTGCTCCCACACTTTTTGAGATGCAGATGGAGAGGTCGTCAGCAGGCTGGTGGTAGAAAAAGAACGGCCCATGGACCTGTTGACCCATGCAGCCTGCAGGATGAGGATGCTGGAGAAGAGCTGCCATGAGGATAGCCTATAAGTGGCCCTGCTTTCACATACGTTGCGTTTCTATTTGAGCTAATTGCTCATGCAGCTTGAATGGTTTCATGCTTTTTCTGCTGTTACAGCTTCAAACGCCTGTAGGGAGCCTTGAGTTTGGGTGTTAATAAGTGAAAAAAGGGGCCCTCGTTCTCCATGGAGAAAGGTTCTTGGTCACTGTGGCAATTTCATGCCTGGAGGGAGTCCTATTTGCTGGATCATTTTTGCAACTTAACCAAATTAGCTTTGAGAAACCATAGTTGATAATCAGAGTACTGAGCTCTGTGCTCCATTAGTTAAAACCATCACCAACCTCCTTGCACAAAGGGTGGGCATTTGGTTTGCAAAGTAGGAGAGCCGTCTGATTTTCATGCTCGGGGCAGCAGCGATCCCCGGCTTTAAGGTTGTTCCTAATAATCTGAGCGCTTAGTAGGGTCAGGCGCAGAGTCGCATTGGGTCAGCTGCTTTTGCAAAATGAAGCAGTGAAGTGACATTTCCCTTTTGTTCCCACCGAAAAACTTTTGAAGAGTAATAAAGGACAGTTTGGGTATTAATCGAGATTTGGATAAAAATTCCAGTAAATAGTTCCAAAACAGGTGGAAGTTGGGGGGAGAAGGTGAGAAATGCCAGCAGGCTCTGATGTGTGCGTGTGGCTTGTGAAAGGCTGTTTTGGCTCAGGGAATGTTTGTTGTGGGGTTTTACTTCTATCAATCTTCACTATTCTGCTTCAACATGGTCTAATGATGAGACAGGGTGGGGAGGCCGCCTGCTGTCCAGTTATGAAGGATGCTACAGCCTGGAGACACAGCTGTCTCCTTTGGGTCTGCCATGGAAGGGGATGCTGGATTTTCCAAGTCCCGTTGCTGTTCCTTGCAGGTCAACTGAGGCATGGCCACCGGAAAGCCCCGCTGGTTCACGGGGTCCTCCAGGATGGCCACTAGATTCCCGAGCCAAGTGGTAGTGCCTCGTAATCCGAAGCTAGCCAGAGGGACAGAGAAGCCTGCAACTGTAAGTACCTGCTGCGGCCAGGTAGGAGCTGTGTAAGGCTGGAAACTGCCCCCGCGTCCTTCCTCTACCTGCCCCTCCTGTTGTCTGGCCGCGCTGTGAAGCTGGACACCACCTCCCCGTCTCTCTGCTGCCATGCTTCTGTCGGAGGTGGCGACCATGGTGCAGTAGGGGATGGACTGTGTGCTGCTTCAGGGTAAGCCCAGAGTCTGTCTGGATGTGCCACCGGAGCCAATTTAAATGGACGTACCGGGCATTGCACCGGAATAGCTGAAGCGTGAGCGTGTGCTTCGTTCTGTCCCCGTTGTGTGGGCAGCAATGTTTTGTCACGTCGGGATGCTTGCCAGCGCTGCTCTGACCATACCTGCCCTCCAGGCAGCTGGGCATGTGGTGGGCTGCTCGAACTCTGCCCAAAGGCTTTGAGAGGCATGGCTGGTCCCAGATGGAACAGGTTCCAGAACAGTTGTTCTGTCCTGTATCCCGTGTGGAGCACAGACCCAGCGCTGCAGGCAGCAGCGGAGCCAGGGCAATTCCTCCTTCCCATCCTCAGACGTCCTTTGCTGACCAGAGCTCACCTGACTGAAGGCGACCTGGCGCTGAGGCTCTGTCGAGGAGATCTCTCTGCATACTTCTGTGGAGGGGTCTCGGAGGCCAGAACAGAGAAAACAAGTGCTAATTCAAAAGAGATAACTAAAACTTGGAGCCATTCCTCTCCACCTCGGTCTTGGCACAACACTGCTTCTCTGCTTTCCTCTGACTCACCCAGCAGTGACGTCTCCATGCGTGTGGTGGTTGTAAGCGTTGTGCAAGGATGGAGTTAGGGGGTTGCTGGTAACTCCTCCCGACCTTCTTCAAAGGTCACTGGCTCAATCCAGCAAATCTGAAGAGGAAACAAATGCCCGAAGAGCCAAATCCCCCAACATGTCACATCAAATCACAAAGGAGAAGCTAATGGGACAGAGCCACTTGGTTGGAGCATGTGTATTCCGCTCTCTATCATTAATTTACTGATGTTAAATATTTCAGCGGGTAATTATGGGACTTCCAGGACTATCCTAGTGGCTGTGATCACAAATTATTCATCAGTGGCTCTTGAACAAGAAAAGCCTTTCTGAATGAAGGCAGTTCTGTAGCTCTTGCTGGTGTTTTGCATTTCAGCTGACTCCCTCTGCCTTCCTGAAGGAGATGACTCTTAGCACCAAGCAGAGGCTGGCCAGCACTCGGGACATGCGGCGGCCCCAGATTACCCAGCTTCTCGACGTGAGTGAAGCCTCCCGTCAAAAGGTAGCCTTTTCTTGCCCTTTTCCTTGCTGTTTGACGTGACATTTGAAGTGGGCCTATGCTTGTGACAGGCTTGCCTCCAGCTTATCTAAATACTTTGGTGACTAAGTCCTGTTGTCGTTTCAAACTGCTGCTGGTGGTGGTGGAGTTCCTTCTGCTGGGGGAAAGGTGAAACGTTTTCCCCCAGTGAGCTGTTGAAGTCCTGGCCTGCACTAAGCCCATATAAAGCACCTCTGCTGAAGTTGGTGGCTTTTGCTGGAGACGAGCTTCTGTGGCTAAAGCATGATACTGGAGGAAGGCTGGGGTGGGACACAAGGATGCAAGCTTGCAATTTCCCACCCTCCTGCTGAAATAGGCAGCCCTTGGTTTGGTGTAGTCTCTGTCAAACGCTTGGGGTCATCGGATGCCCTCAGTGGTGGCTGCGTTGGCCTTTGGGGGCTGAGGGCCTACGGTAACTACTCAAGGTGTAGCTCAAGCAATTGCATGAATGCTTTGGGTTGGAACAACGAGTGGGACCCTTACGGGGTGTTAGATTTTGCAGGCTGCCAGGTACACAGGGGAATGGCGCTGGGCAGAGGGGAGCGGGTGTGCTTTATCTGGATCAGTGTTTGTTTACACGTATGTTGAAAGCTGCTCTTCTTACACATCTGCTTAGTATAACGCACGTTCCAAAGGGGTAGATGACTGAGGTAGGCTGTTGAGTGGAAAAGTGCCAGCAAGAGACCTGTAACAAATTGGTTGGGGATTGCCCTAGACAGCGCGTGAGGTTGGGAACGCCTCGGACGAGCACGCACAGAACTGGCCGGGTGCTGTGGCTCCTGGCTTCAGCACGACCCTGACTCCTGTGCAGAAGCAGGAGATGTGCCTGTGTCTTGTGAGTGCGAAGAGTTCAGCTGGAAGGGGGGAGACAAAGCAGGGAGGGATTTTCTCCAAGTAATGCCTCTGCGCTGTAAGCGTTTGCTGTTTCTGTGTGTCGTCAGGCACGCTTCGGTGGTGGTACTAACTGACATGGCAATAATGGACTGCAATGAAGCATCCGTTGAAAGCTCATGGGAAAAGGAGATGCCAAGTCCAGCCTTACTCAAGTTGAGCAGTAGTGCTGGGGAAGGAGCTGAACCTTATCACCTCATCTGTTGCTTTCTTAACGGCGGTGTTCCTTTTTGGCCTGTCTTCTCTTCCTCATGGTTTCTAGGCTGTGTATCAAAAAAGAGATTTGAGGATGGGTTGGACTTGGTCACTGTCTCAGGGTAAAGATAATCCCCAGACTGTTTCCCATGGAGTCTCCTGTAAATTCTTGGCTTTCACTTGCTGCACGAGTGCTTACGGCTCTCGCAGTAAGTGCTCTGGAGCTGTGTGACTGTTAGCCCAGGGCTCTGCCGGAGGTAAGTGCTGCCTTGCCTTTTGGAGCAGGAAACCTGGAGAAACGGCCAGCAAAAGAGCTGCTCGCTTGAGCCTGCTCGGTGTGGCCCAGAAACTTTTGATCTGCTCAGAGCACAGGTGGGTGAGCTGCCGTTCCCCTGGCGTGAGCTGGGCAGGCGTACTCACCAGGAGACTGTACTTCACTGGGGACCGATGTAGTATTCTCTGATTGATGAATCTTTCTCCCAGCGGCTGAAACTCTGTTTTGCATCTGCAGTTCTCGGCACCTTCCCCGAAACAGCACTCGTTCCAGCCTTTCCCGTCAGAGGTGGTATTCCAGAGCTACGTCCCCTACGAGGTCTATGAAGTGCCACTGATTCTGAGGAACGAGGACAAGGTAGGTGCTGGGATGTGGAAGTTTAACCCTGTGCTGGAACTGGAGAGCAGTGTTGTCCGCGCGGTGCACAGCACAGCCAGTCGCCTGCTGCAGCACAGCGCATCCGGAGTAAAAGGTCTCGCCACCTTTATTTTGCGAGATGGTGGAAATCTTGCCATGCTGAGGTTTCTTGCCCTGGTTTTGGCTGTGTGTTGGTAGTACCTCGCTGAAAGGAGGTTTTCTAGTCAGCACCTTTCCCCGTGGAAGCCCTGCACGGCTGGGAATGTTGGGGGCTGTACAGTTCTTCCCTGCCCTCGTGCTTTCCCTCGAGTGTGCACTGCGTCCTGGTGGCTCCGTGGTTAATCTTGGTTTCCACAGGGCACCTCTGCCTCTGGGTGAGCTGCACAGAGAGCTGAACGGGCTGTCAGAGCTCGGGGTGGGGTCTTCTCCACTTTATGCTGGAGTAAGTTATAATTAGTGGTAACAGCGCTTCAGGAAAGGCGTTTTGAAACAGCAGTGGAAACAGACTGATGTAGCAGAAGCAGTGGGAGGCCTTTAGGTGCCGCTTCAGGCTCCTGCTAAGCTTAATTGGGTTCTGCTCAGGTTTTTCTGAGGCAACGTGATGCTCTGTTTTCCCTTTGGAGAGCCACAGCACGTTCAGAGTCAAGTGCCCTCGGAGGTCTCCACCTTTGCTTGAAAAACCTGATCATTTTGAGATTTCCCAAGAAAGCTGCAAATGGAAAAGTTGGAAAATGTCAGCAGTTTTGTTCCACTGTAAAGAGGGAAGCTGAGACCTTTTGAATTTCAGTTGGGGAAATATTTGCTGGAATGAGGCATGTGCCAAGAGCAAGCTGGTGGGAAAAGGCAGGAGGGAGGAAAGGAGCTGAGCTCGGTGTTCTCTCCCTGCGCGCTTTCCTACACGCAAGGGTTTCTCTTGATCTGTAGCAGTAAGTGCACTGGCAGCAGAGAAAGGTCAGGAAGAGAGGTGTAATTAAGGGTACTCTTCTGTAATGAAGAATAAGAGGTATGCGTGAGGGGAGGGTGGGATGGGAAGATGGAAGTGTGCGCAAGAGCCGGTGAATTCCCCCCAGATTTCCAGATTTACCTGCTGGGGGGGACAAACAGGTGGACAACAAAAAAAAGCTGCCAAGGTGTATTGCGGGTGGAAGGACAGCGGGAGAAGTCCAAGAATCTCCTGAGAGAACAGGTTTTGACAGGGATGTGGGCGAAAAGGGAAGACCCTTTGGCTAGGAAGGATGCGTGTGTGGTCCCTCAGTTATTCCTGGAGAATACTGCACCATTCCTGGTCTGGCATTTAACTTGGGAACGTGGATAAGATGTGGCATGGGTGCCTGCACCCAGGGAATGCCACTGGTGTGGTCTGCACTGGGTTTTGGGCACCCCTTGCTGTAGGTATCTTCTTCCCCAATTAAAATGTGCCTCAGTTTCTCTCTTCCTACTCTCTGCTTCGTTCCCACTGAGTCTTTTGGCTTCAGCTGCTCCATTATCCATGCAGCACTTCAAAATGGTTATCTTTGCCAAGTACCAGCCAACAGGCAAACAGTTGATTTGCTCTGTTCATGCTTCCTCGGGTGGAAAAGAACATCTGCATAACATTTCTGCCCTTCCCAGTAAGGAATAATAAACTTGTCCAGCTGCGCCTTGGGATTTACGTGCCCTGTAAAGGGGGAGGCAATGTGTGAATGTGGGTTCTTTTCCAAACCGAACTAGTTTTGAAGCCGGTAAGACCTCAACCATTGGAGAGCGTGGGTGTAAAAGTAAGATCAGCTCTAAGGAAAATCCTTGGTATGTTCTAAATACAGAAAGGTAGAGATGATAATCCTGAGAGAGTGTTCTATTCTAATTTTGTTGGCTTTTGGCGATGTCCTGGAGAAGAGCAGAGCAGTGTTGTGCTCTGTCTCAGAGTTTTCGCGCTGGTTTCCCAGATTCTTCTGAATCTTATACTGCACGGCAGCCTGAAGTTGTTTGCCCCCTAAAAATCCAGCTGACAGCAAAATATATTCCAAATAGAGGCTCTGTAATCGTGCAACTACAGAAGTGCTTCGCTATATACTTACTGCTCTTACCTGTGTTGTACAATTGCTTTTCTGTCTTCAGGCTGTTCCTCAGCACCCTCAGGTGTTCCGGGTGGCTTTTGCTGAAGGTCTTAGCCACACGTGCTCCTCTCCTAAGGGACTTGGTGACCAAACTGCTTGTGTGCACTGTGAAACTGGCTCCTGGAACCCGCTGCCCCAGGACCCTGCTGGGTTCCAAGGGCGTTTGGAGAGTTCAGGACTGCCTTGGCCACGGGTTACCAGGCTCGGGTGGGTGGTGCAGAACGAGCCTCCATTTTTTCCAAGCCTCCTGTGGGTTTGTTGTTTGTCAGTGAAGCTGCCCGTCAGTCCAAATCACCTGCTTTAGACTTTGAGATTTGGTGCTCAGGCGTCGCTCTCAATGTGCTTGAGAAATGCCTGTGTGCTGTCTGTGTGCTGGTGGTGTCCCAGAGGGCAGAACCGTGCAGCAGGGTGCCTGCAGGGACTGCTGGGGGTGGGCAGGGGTCCCCAGGGATCTGGCTTGCCTGCGCTGGCAGCTGCCTGGCTACGGTCACAGGCAGCAGGAGCCTCCAGAGAGCAGAGGTTGGCTTTTAAAACCGAGACTCCAGCGCCAGTCAGTGCCGGTCATGTATCTCGAGGCAGAAGATGCCTTTGGAGCCCATAGTTGATAGGCACAGCCTGGGGGGGGGGTCGCCTGGCTTTCCATCACTTTGTCAAGTTGCTGGCTCTCATCCTCTGCATCAGCCTTTCCTTGTAGCGTATTGTGCTTCTCCCTTGCTTCTTTACAGCTCCCTGTGAATTTTCCTAGCCATCCTCAGTTTGTGGGGTTGTCTCTTTGTCTTCCCATGGTCCTCCTTTTGCTCTTCAGGCCTGCTTTTATTCCCAGTGAGGCCACAGTATGTGTGGTCTCCTCCTCTTGCTGGTCTGCCCGCATGACTGTAGCACCGCAGCTTGAGTGCCCCGCTCAAACGCAGCATGTTAAAGTGCATTTCTTCCTTCCCCCAGGATTAACACGTACTGTTTGGCCTTCAGATAACACAGTCCCCTTCTAGGGGCATGACTGCCTGGATGTGTACGGGCAGAAGCCGGCAGGTTCTTTGGGCTTGTTGAATACACGGGTGGCTTGATTCAGATATTATATCTCGGTGCTGCTGGTGTCTTCCCTGCTTGGCCCTTCCTTCATTGCCCTGCTGCCTCTGGCCGTGAGCTGTTTTGCCCAGGCAGAAGGGATTAATGTTGACTCTTGTGTATTATGTGCACGTACCTCCAGAGCTAAAAGTGCTTTGGAAAGGTGGTTAAGGAAGGCTGTCGGCAGGTCTCTTCTCCTCCTGTTTCCACGAGCTGCAAAATCATACTTTCTTACCTTTTCTGCAGGTTCCTCAGCTGCTGAAGGTCACCTTGGAGAGGTCACCTTATTTCAAGTTGATCAGCCACCATGCCGTGTGCCGCAAAGTACCGCCTGGCATGCTTGTGACTTTCCACATCGTTTTCACCCCCAATGAGAACAAGGTGAGACTGGAGGTCCCAAGAGACAGGTGCCTTCAGCGGGAGGCGAAGCTGCGGGGCTGGGTTCAGAACGGGGCGTCTGCTGTGGGTTTTGCGGCACTGCTAATATCTGTCCGTTGCTGTATGGTTATGGGTTTGTTCTGATAATTATAAATAACAAAAGCCTATTTAAAATTGACCTGTTGTTTGGAGGACACGAAGTTGAGCCTGATCAGAGTGAGGACCACCACCTTTGAAAACTGGAGTCACTGGAATGTGTATCACGTTGGACACAGCAGTGAGACAGCGGAACGTTCTGTCTGAAGCCGGCACTTCCCTTGCGCACTGGTTATAACCCGTGCCGTGCTGCAAGGTTTGCTCTAGGCTGTGGTCAGGCAGCCTGGCTGGCAGCACCATGCGATGCCACCGCAGCAGGGACTGACGGGCTGTGCGTTCCCTCCCTGTGCTTTCCTGGGCATTTGCAGGGGAAGGTGCACGTGTGACAGTAGGAAAATGGCCAGGAGGAGTGTTGATGTTTAGCCATCCCACCTCTCTACTCAGTGTTAGGGGCTTAATTATGACGGAAAAGACTAGAGGAGTGAATAGATGCAGAGAGCTTTCCTCTTTCCCATCTGGCAACCAGTTCCCTTCCTCATCCTGGGCTGGAGCGAAGGTGATGCTTTTTCATAGCCTCTGTGTTCCAGCCTTGCCGCTGTGCTGCCCCTGAGGATACTTGCCTGCCTGTGCTCCAGCTGTGATTCTAGGGGAGAAGATGCGCTGTGCTCGTGGCGGGGAGCCAGCCTGGCACAGCCGCACTGAGCTCTAGATGTCTTTAATCAGCAGGGGGTCGGTGTGCTGCAGATGACAGAGACATCTGGAGCACACCCAGGCATTGAAGGGGCAGGTAGAATCTGCAGGCAGACACTTACCCCGGAGCCTTTGGGCAGTCACGCTGGTGTGGCTGTGCCTGCGTGCATGTGGCTGTGGCTGCTGTGTCAGCTGGCACCTATTCCCTGCCCCATGTGCCATGCTTTTGCTTGCAGGTTGGAGCATCGGTGCTGTGGCTCTGGCAAGCCTTGCACTGTGCCGTGATGTGAAGGGGTGACAGTGTGGTCTGGAGGCTTGTTAATGCAGAAGGGTTTAGCACATGGCATGGAAGGGAGGAAGCATCGCAGGGGAACACAGACAGGCTGATTCTTTGCACCAGCACTCTGCTGCCTCTTGGCAGGGTTCTTTGTGTGACTGTGTGGGCGAGGCGAGGTTAGGGGGTCGCTCTGAGCCAGCTGGCGTTTCCGCACCAGGCCAGAGGCGCAGGATCCCTTTGGGCACAGCTGTTCTCTCATCTTGCGTTCGCTGCTTAGATTTAGTTTAATGCCCTGTCCTATCCTCAAACAGCGTGGCTGTAGCAAACTAAAGAGGAAATGCCCTGCGGTCCCTGGCTCCCTGAGCTTGTGAAATGATCTGTTGCTTTGGGGAGGGACTGAGAAATGGTTTTACGTCATTCGTATGGAAGGTAAAAATGATGTTGGCCTAGGGCAGTTCTCCACACTGCCCAAGTGACACAAGACCTTAATCTCACCGAGGTAGGCTTTGCAGAGGACGCTGTTTCCTTTAAAATGCGATTTATTAGTATGAATTAGCATTCATTTTGGGTGTGGAAGTAAATTGGTTCCCATGAAGGGCAAATTGCTGCTCTTCAACTAGAGAGAAGCAGCAGAGCAACAGATGAACATCACCCCAAATAGAAGTAGGGTGAGAGAACCCCCAGGAGCACTCATGTCCAGTACTTTGTCCCTTGTCTTGCCCTTGAACTGGTGAGTGTGTGGCATTAGGGAGCTGTGCCAGCAAGGTCCTCTGCACAGCTTCAGCAACACCACGGCGGTTTCTGCCGAACTGGGTTTTGTGCTCCTTGCAGGGCATTGGGAGAGGGATGCGTGCTGCTCAGTGAGGAGCACATGGGGATTGTACAGCAGAACCAGAATTTTGTACAAACGGAATGTTTTGGCTCATACGTGATGGAGTGTGAATCAGCAAAGTGCCAGAGTGCTGTAGCTGAGCTAGAAATGCATCCACAGCGTGGTCAGGATGTGCAGAGCACCTTGCAAAGCCCTTGGCCAAGAGGCAGGCTTTGGGAAATGGTTCTGTAAAGCCACCTGCGCTGGGCTTGCAGTTGCTTGCCTGCAGAGTATCTGTGCTAGTTGTGGAAGGCTCAGGAGTGCTGCCTTTGAACAACCCCTACATCCCTGATGCTGCACGATCCACAGGGACTGTGGGTAACCCAGTGAACTGGGATGCGGGTCTTCCTGATTGGGAGTTGGTTTATATAATTCTCTTGCTTTGAAACTGTTCTTCCCTGGAGTAAGTCTGACTTCAGTGAAGTCACTCCTGATTGAAAGGAGTAAAATTGTGGCTAAGCCCTAAGTAATCGGGCCATGTGAGTTGTTAGTGGCTGAAATGCCACGTAGCCCTTTCTTGGAAAATGAGCAGTTTCCTACTGTCTCGCAGTCATTTGGGAATGTGCCACGTGCTCGGACTGTCAGAAAATAAATAAACAGCTGACGTGTCTGTTGGTTTATTGGCACTTGTGTTATAAATGAACTGCTAATTTTTCTGCTGGGCAGCGTTTCCACTTAGTTACTCTTGCTGCTTCTGATTTGCACGTTTCTGTTTTGTGGCTCCAGTTGTACAGCGTGGGTGTTCTCGTGCCAGCCCACATTCCTGCGTGTCCTTGCATTATGGTCTGACAGTCTCTGCTGAACTGGGAACCATTGTGGCACTGACTGGCAGATTAACAACAGAGAGAAACACTTCCATTTGTGTGTCCTTCAGGCTTATTAATAGTTTATTGTAAAGGAAGAAGGAAGGAAGAAGCATATAAAACCAGCACAGCTTATTCTGTTTTGCCCTCTTGCTCTTTTCACTGTAGCCATACATTATTTTCCGGCAATGCCAGCTCAGTCTGTGAGGTTTGTGAAATTCATTACTGGTGCTCGGTGGAGACTGAATTAATGCACATTGATTAATATGAAATACGACAGGACAGCGAGTTACTGCATTGGTGAAATGAAGTCCTTTACAATTCAGCGCAGCCCTGTTAGATGCTTTGTAGCGCCCAGAAGCTATTCCAAGTATACTTTCCAGATGGCTCGTGTGGGGAGGAAAGGGGCAGAAGACCAAGGCAAATGGCCCGGTGCCAAACGAACCTGGAGCTAAGCGACTCATTTCAGAGTGCTGCGAACCGGCAGCTGAGGGGGGCAGGCGCAGGGGCACCCCCTTCTCCTGCGACTGGATCTTCATCCTCCAGTCCCTCCTCTCTTGTCATGGCCCTTATTTTCCAGCCTTTGATATCAGGGTTTCAGCGGGAGCTTTCCCTGCTTGGCTTGCCGTGTGACCTCATGCTACAAGGATCTTTTCTGTGCAAGTCGTCTGCTGCAAGGAATTCAGTGCAGGATTTAGGATGGGTTATGCAGGAAATCTGACATCCGAGTGTGGTGTTGTGGGCAGCTAAGGTTGATATCGCTGTGGCAGTATTACCGTTAGCCCCTGAGTTTGCAGAGAGCCTGAAACAACATCAGAGATGAGCAGCTGCTTCAGTTCCAGCGGGTGCCAGTTCAGATGCCAGTGGTGATACCTGGAAGGCCAGAGCTTGTAACTTCCTGCTTGTCACAGGGGTGTGAGAGAAGGGGAACCATCATACAACTGTCTGTCATCCTTGCAATGGAGAGGGGAGTTGTATGAAGGATGAAGTCATGTTTTCATGAAAATCTGTAGCCTGAAGCTGTGTCTAAACACAACAGACTTTAGAGCATAGATGGGTTGCAGCCCCTCTGTCATCCAGGCATGTCTATTTAGAAACCTGGTCTTAAACAGTCTGCTAAGGGTTTGCAGTTGCGAAGCAGAACGAGATTTTGAACTGGTCTCAACAGTTGCCCAGGCTGTAAGCAAGCGTGTAGCAGAGGTAGTGTCCCGGTAGCACGAGGCAGTGCTGCAGGGGAGACTGCAACCCGTTCCCCCCCCAGGGGGGCAATTCAGCTTTCAAAAGCTTAAGGGACCATGGGTCCACAGCGACACAAGCAGCCAGCTTCTGCCTAGCACCCCTCTGCCTTGGCTTTCCCCCTGTTTGGGCTGACGCTGCATTCAGCCTGGTGCAAGGTCCCACTTTGGTGGGGTGGTAGAGCGTGGCTGAAGGGTCAGCCCGCTCTGAAGTGCTGAGTCAAGCCTTGCACGGGATGCCATGTCCCACGGTGTCCCTGGAGAGGGGGCTTGGAGCATAATGTGCATCTGCAGGAATGGCGAGAGGCAGCTTTCTCTCCCAAGCTCGTGGTTGTCTCTGTGAAACCAAACCCTTGCTGCTTTAGCCTTGCCCTCAGGTCCCTGGAGAAAGAATTCCCTTTCCTTGTGCGTTGCTGTGCAGGTGGTCCCAGTGCCCCTCACCAGCAAGGGAGCTGGGAAGGCTGCCAGTGCTTGCTTTTGGGGGGTATTTATTTCTTGGGCTCTTAATTGCATTGCTGTTGATCCATTTGCTCCTTAGCAATGACAAGGACTTGACAATTACTTCCTTTTACTTCCCTCAAATACCTCCAATTGTTGAAGTTCCTTTTTTTTTTTTTATCTCCCTGCTGATCTGTACTTGCATCCTCTTCTGTCTACCTGGCATCTGGAAGAGAGAGGTAAGTAAATATGGCATGCCAAGACTGACTAAGGCAGGTAGCTTTCAATTGGACTTGCCTTTGTTACAGTAGTGTGGCCGAAATAACAACAACAGCAAAAGCAAATGGCACTCTCCATTTGCTAATGCAGTTTCTGAGCATCTGAGCAGTCTGGGAGGTGAAGTACCCGGGAGATAATGGGTGCTTTAAAGTCATATGGGCTGCCCATAGCTTTTATTTTAGAGGGCTTGGGCTGCAAGATTGAGTACAAATTTGCTAATTCACAAAGACTTGCTGAAGATGAAACCCTTGCCTGCAATATGATGTTAAATCCTGCAGGTTGCTTGCTGCAGTTCCCTTGCTAGTATTTTACCTTCCAAATAGGAGAAGCAAAAGCCCTTGTGCAGTTTGTAGGGTGACTGTTTGAGATGTCTAGAAAAAGAGATCCTTCTTTATTCTTTGTGCCTTGGATGGGGCAGCATCTGTTTTGGCAACCTTAGCGGTGGGCGAGGCGCTGGGTGGTGGGTGAGGCGCTGGGTGTCAGCTGTTGTGTTGGAGCACTGGGTACGTGTCTGTGCCTGGGCTGGCTGCCTTAGGGCCCTTCCAGGAGGGGATGGGAGCAGGAAATCCCAGCCGTGGAGGAATCCGGATCAGTTCTGCTGAAGGGAGTTTGCCGCTGTGTGCGGTTCCTAAATCAAAGCGCTTCCTGCTTCAACAATTACAAGAATATCAAATGAGTTAAAAGCACCGGGGCAAAAATCAGGGCAGCCAGTGACTGATGAGAAGCAGAGCTTTGATCAGCTCATCGATAAGAGCCTGCTGGGGGCAATGGCTCCTGGCCCTGGGGCAACAGTTTCCTCACTGATTTCAATGGGGGCAAGGTGGTACTTGCAGCGCAGCCAGCGGTGCCTGCCATCCATCTGGGGTCTGATCTGCTCATCCCTACAGTAAAATGCTTTTGGTAATTTGATTTGCCTTCCTGCTGCTAAACGCCAGGCAGCCGGGGTGGGGGGGGATTGCCTGGCTCTGTTCTGCAGAAGGCAGTGGCTGGGACTGCACAGCCGGCTTTGCTCTGGCGGGGTGTCTGAGTGTCCCCCGTGTGCAGCTCCCGATGCCGCCTGCCTGGGGTGGGTGTGCTAACCAGGCACCCCGTCACTTACTCCTCTAGAACAGACCTTACAGAGGGGTGTGATTAAGGCATCAGCCAGAGCTGTCTCTGTGTCCCCTGGGGCTGGGGTGAGATGTAAAGGGAAACTGAGATTAGGCAGAGAAGAACTCTCTTGAATTGCAGTGCAGAGCTGGTGTAGGCTGCTGGGGGCAGGGGTGGAGTTGTTAGTGCTTTGAAGTACCTGTGAAACATCTGGAGGGACACTTTGGGTGCAGAGCTGAGCCGGTTCTGGTGTGGGGAGATGGGTCAGATGGCTTTTGAAGGGTGCGTGTCCCCAGCCTTGGCCCTGTAAGGCTGTGGGAGGGGGTGAGAAATACAGCTGTACCCTACACTCGCCTGGCATCGCAGCAATTACCGTGTCCAGCTTGTGAAGCATTTCCCCAGCGACTGACTGTTGCTCACGTATGTGGTGAAGTCCTTTTGAAAGTGTACCTGAGCATCGCCTGCCGAGCTTCAACGAGGTCGCCGCGTTGCTGGCACTGGAGTTAGTGCTGTGGCACAGCTGGGTTCTCAGTGGTGCTTCCAGTAGTCTGCGGTGGCGATCGAAGCAGGTTCCATTAGTGCTGTGATCCCTTGCGTGAAGCGACTCTGTTTTGGTGCCTCGGAATCAAAGCATCAGGTAATTGTGGTGCTGCCAGCTTGCTGCGAAAGCGGGTGAATCAGTGGGCTTGTTTCTTCTTTGCAAGTTAACAACCCTGTGCAAGTCATGCTACTGGAATGAAAGGTCATGAAGGTAAAAGCTACTGTTGCGTTACTGAATGATACTGCTACAGTCCTAGAAAACAGCAGTTTTCCTTCTGCCGTGGGAATGGTGCTAAAAGCATTGTGCTGAGATTGTTTCTTTCCCTGCAGGATTATTTCCACGAGCTCATCTGCATCACAGAAAGGGAGAAGTTTGTTGTGCCTATCCGAGCTATAGGTGCCCGAGCTATCCTGGACTTCCCTGACCAGGTGAACTTCTCAGCCTGTCCCGTCAAGTACAGCACCCAGAAAACGCTGCTGGTTTGCAACATTGGTAACCGGGTGGCCCGCTACTGCATCAGCACGCAGAGGTAGGGAGCTCATCTCTTTTTGTGCAAAACACTGTGGTGTGATAATATAGTTGGGAAACAGCGACAAAAAGGAACCAGAGCATGTGAGCTGCTGTGCTGCTGCCGTGGCTGGAGATGGGCAGGGCACGTGGGGTTTGCTGTTGATTATAGTGTTTGAAGCATGGCGCAACCTCTGCTTAAACTCTGCAAGCTGCAGAGTGGAGTTTTATAGTGCAACGGTGTCTTCAGTGCACAGTCGTGCAAGGCTGATTCTGTTAGACTGAAAGAGCAATTGTAAGAAGGCAGCTGGACTGCCCTTGGGCTGTGGAAGATCCTGCGGGGCAGACGACAGCTCTAGGAGCTCAGTTCCTGCAGACCAAGGGCAGTGTTAAGAAATGGGCAAGCTCTGAGCTGGTGGAAGAGACATTTAAGAATTTATCAGCAGCTTTATCAGCAGTTTGTCTAGAGTAGCGAGTGCAATCAGAGATGATAGATCAAAGCAATTGGTATTGAGACCCTGACAAAAACCCTGTGGGGTCCAGAACCTGGTTTTCCAGTAGGTTTGATCCGGTCCCTGGGATCCAATATTCTTCATTAGAATGAGCTCTTAAGCGGAGATGAGCTGGCAGTGGCTTCAAAGCTGCACTACAGCCCCAAAGAGGAATGCCTTACAGCGGGGGCACAGGCCAAAGGTGCAGCAAATACCTGGTGTGTGGGTTGGGAGCCTCTTGTAGAGCTTTGTCTCTCTCAGATCTCCTGGAAAGTGCTCTAGCACTTTGCAGTAGCTACCGGCAAGCTCCTTGATCTTCAGTGCCTTCTGAAATGGGTATGTGGCCCTGTTGGCCAAATATACACGTTCCTTGGGAGGCCACAAGCACGTGGTATTTGGGCAGTCTCCTGGTCAGGTGCCTGACATGTGCGGCATTGTGGACAGCCTGTACTGTTCCTGTTGGTCTCAGAAGACAGTCACTGGTTTTCCAGTTTGCTGAACTGAAGAGGGTAGTGCCTTTTTGACACTGCACCTGCAAGGAAACCAGTTCAGCTGGCTGGTAGTTAGCTCCGAGTTGCTTGGTCTCAGAGGTCTTGGTGCAGGAGCTGAGGTCCAGAATGCAGCAAAGACGTGCCGTCTGCCTTAGTGCACCTGAGTTGCTTCAGTTTCTTCCCCAGGAAAACAGGGGTCAAGAGCTCTTTGCTCTTTCTCCTGGGAAGCGTGAGGGTCCAAGAGGCTCCTACCAAAGCCTGGCAAGGTTGTTGAAACAGGCTTCCAGGATGCTATTCAAGCAGGCTGCTGCTTGTCACTGTGGAAATACGTAGTCAGGACCTTGTAAATCCCTGTACAGCTTCCCTCTGGGATTTCCAGATCTAGTCGTCACCACCAAAACAGATACCCAGTCGTGTCTGGCATCTCTTGGCAACGTCCTTGCCAACTGTTCGTTGAGTGATCCAGCGTGTGTTGAATCCTGCTTGATAGGGATTTTATGCTGAACTTCAACAATTAAATTTTTCAGTCCTGATTTGCAACAGAGAGATGGGAAGCGTTACAAAAGTTTCATATGACACACAAAAAAGTAGAATTCTGAATAACTGGATTGTGTGTGTCTGCAGAGATCAAAAGCTGGTAAGATTTCCCATGTCAGCTGAAGGCATCAGTCATCTCTTCCATTTCATTACAAATTTTTGAAAGCCAGTTTGAAATTTCAAACTGATGATTTAAATCTTTGAGTATAAGCAGTGTTTTATTCTAATTAGGTCACCCCCACTTTCCTTCAGATTTCTTTTTAAATACTCTGAAGTTCCTGTGTTTCTGCTCTTTTTATTTTTTTTTGCTTTAAGTGTTCAGCAAAATGTCATAATGAATTCTTCATTGGGAACTTTCTTAGAGGTTGAGTTCCTCCAGTGCCTGTCTGTCTACCATCTGTTTGCATATATGCACAGATGTATAGGAAATATGAGAAATTTGGGGGCTATGTGAAATGGAATCGGGCTGATGGAGAAGAGAAACTCAGAATAACTTTGGAAGGGACCTCTGGAGATCATCTGAGCAAACACGGCGCTCAAAGCAAGACCAGTGTCAGAGTTCGATCGGGTGTGCACACAACACGAGAAGTAAGATCGGGTAATACCAGCCTTGCTCTGTCCTCCTCCAGGCTGTGCAAAGCCCTTTATCCCAGCATCTCCCTGTATGTCCTGTGCCGCAGCCCCTAAGCTCCCTTTCCGTAGAAAGGCTTTTGTGCCCACCAGCCTGTACTGCCAGGGATTCTTCCACCCCAAATACAGGTGTTTGCATTTCCCATCCCTCGGCTGCATGCAGTTCTGCTGTGTCCCAGTGAATGGCAGCCCAGCCCTCCAGTATCTGGACTGTAGTGCCCCAAGCTTGTATCCCCCACTCAGAATCCAAGTGTTCCCCCCTCTTGACCAGGTCAGCACGTTCCCTTGCAGCCCGAGAGCAGAACTCCCACGTTCTTTCTCGCTGTGTGATGAGGC